>NC_079164.1:106049214-106051714 GCF_947568905.1 Ostrea edulis
AATTTCAGTTTTAAACTTTTCAAGTTACTGTCCAGAAACCATATTTGTCTGAAGTTTTCAATCTATTTTTGGTCACTGTGACCTTGACCTTTGACCTTTTTTCTCCAAAATCAATAGGGGCCTTGCTTTGCTGGTATCCAACAATATAACCAAGTTTCATTTGATTCAAATGAAAAAATTTCAAGTTATTCTCCGGAAACTAATTTTTATTTTGGAATTTAAAATCTATTTTCGGTCACTGTGACCTTGACCTTTGACCCATTTTCTCCAAAATCAATAGGGGTCTTCCTTACCTGGTACATAACAATATCTCTAAGTATCATTGGATTCGGATTTAAACTTTCTGAGTTATCATCCGGAAACCAAATATTTCTGAAATTTTCATTCTATATTCGGTCACTGTGACCTTGACCTTTGACCTTTTTTCTCCAAAATCAATAGGGGTCTTCCTTACCTAGTACCCAACAATATGTCAAGGTTTCATTTGATTCAGATTTAAACTTTCGGAGTTATCATCCGGAAACCAAATTTTTCTGAAATTTTCATTCTATATTCGGTCACTGTGACCTTGACCTTTGACAATTTTTCTCCAAAATCAATAGGGGTCTTCCTTACCTGGTACCCAACAATATTTCAAAGTTTCATTTGATTAGTTTGTAAACTTTTCGAGTTATCATCCGGAAACCAATTGTTGACGCCCAACCGCCCGCCCGCATCACCAAACCAATAGCCGAGCTCAACTTCGTTGCAACTCGGCTAAAAACCGAGGTCACGTGTCACAGCAGGTGTGGCACGATAAAGATCCCTCCCTGCTCAAAGGCCGTGGCGAGCATAGGCCTAAATTTTGAAGCCCTTCACCGCGGCAGTGGTGATGGGTGATGTCTCCATATGAGTGAAATATTCTCCAGGGGGTGTAAAACAATATTCAATCAATCAACAACAGTACCGTAAACGGTACAATGTACGCCCGTCGGACAGTGAAATACAACCTGGAAGCATATTGTGCACTCGGAATTAATACAACAAACATTCTGAATAGAAAAGCCTCAAAGTGTGTGATGGCGCATCAGTCCATCTGACATGTGAACTGATTATGTATTTCTCTGAGACTGAAGTTGAAACAAAATGTCGGTGCAATATCTATCTATGATGATAAAAAGTTCAGGAAACCATTTGATCTACTTTTAGCCCTAAAGTAGGTCATGGTGCACCATTTAAGTTGAAATTTTTGAAATGTGAACTGATTATGTATTTCTCTGAAAGGGAGGTTTTGACTAAATTTCAGAGCAATAACTGACCATACCAAAAAATCTTGAAAACTGTTTGACCTATTTCTACCCCTAAAGTACTGTAGGAGTGTAGGTCGTAGTGCGCCAATCCAGCTGAAATGTTAACTGCACTTGTCTTCCTCTGAGAGAAAGCCTTTGACTAAATATAAGGGCAATATCTGTATCTGTAACGAAAAAAAAGTCCAGAAAACTGTTTGACCTACTTATAGCTGTAAAGTAGGTCAAGGATAGACCGATCCAGCTGAAATGCAAACTCACTCTTACAATTCTTGTGGGAGATATTGTGACCAAATTTCAAAGTTGTACATGCATCTGTTATGGAAAAAAGTCCGGAAAACATTACCCAGGACGGACGGACGGACAGCGCCACAACATAATACTACTATAATGACAGGGTATAAAAAAGGATAAAGGAGTACACCAAATAACTATAGGCCCTTCAGTCTAAAGTCAGTACTGTAAGGTGAAGATAACGAGCAGTGATCAATTTCATAAATCCCATCAGCAATACAAAATAGGGAGGTGGGCAAACATGGACCCCTGGACACACCAGAGGTGGGATCAGTTGCTTAGGAGGAGTAAGCATCCTCTGTCGACCGGTCACACCCACCGTGAGCCATTTATCTTGATCAGGTAAACGGAGTTATCCGTAGTCAAAATCAGTATGCCATGAACGGCCTTACAATCAGTATAAAACATGTCAGGACCCAATGATAGGTTGTATTGGAAACGTAGATCGTTATAACGACCATAGAATTTGCGTAATGCTGACTTTAAACGAGACTGCTAAAACCCCTGTACCATCAACTTGTGCTGTGCAAAGTGATGGAATCGTTGGTAAGACAGGAAGTGATGAAACACATGACAAGTAATGATCTGTTTTGTGATGAACAACATGGTTTTGTTCCTGGCCAATCTTGTATGACTCGGCTGTTGGTCTGTTTGGATGATTGGACGGAGACCCTCGACACACTTGACACAGTGTACTTAGATTTCCAGAGAACGTTTGGCATCGTGCCACACAAAAGACCCTCGCATGAGATTAAAGAGGTATGGGATTTAAGGTAAAATACTTGCCTGGATTTTCTGCAAGGTGGAACACAAAATGTATCGATCAGTGGGCATGCGTTGAGTTGATCGAGCATGACGAGTGGAATACCACGGGGAAGCGTGCTGGGGCCGGTAATCTTTGACATCTTCATAAACGACTT
>NC_079164.1:106056714-106151714 GCF_947568905.1 Ostrea edulis
GCATATTGTTCACATTCATGGAGAAAAGGCTAAAATTTCAAAGATGTCGATCATAAAACATCGGAAATGTAAATACTAAGTATTGGCCAATAAACAAACAATATACATGTATATATATACCAGTGCATTCAATGTAAATACTAAGTATTGGCCTATAAACAAACAATATACATGTATATATATACCAGTGCATTCAATGTAAATACTAAGTATTGGCCTATAAACAAACAATATACATGTATATATATACCAGTGTATTCAATGTAAATACTAAGTGTTGGCCTATAAACAAACAATGTACATGTGTATATATATATATATATATATATATATATATATACCAGTGCATTCAATGTAAATACTAAGTATTGGCCTATAAACAAACAATATACATGTAGATATATACCAGTGCATTCAATGTAAATACTAAGTATTGACCTATAAACAAACAATATACATGTATATATATACCAGTGCATTCAATGTAAATACTAAGTATTGACCTATAAACAAGCAATATACATGTATATATATACCAGTGCATTCATCGTAGAACACATTAAACCGAAGACATCAACAATTTGTTTTCCTTCTTTGAAAACAAATGTATAAAGTTTACCAATTGTCTTCATAGACCAAACCACAGGCACTTGTTTCTGTAAATAACTTACGACCTCTGTATACAAATAATTTACAGAAACAAGTGCCTGTGGACCAAACACTGAAAATACAGCAATCGATCATGTACAGTTTTGAGGTAACTGCATCAGATTTTGCGTGGAAAATTGGGAATTCAGAATACCATTTTTTCTATTTAGTTAAAAAGTTGTCATGCATTTTGATATATCGATCGCTCGATTAAGACTATTCTCTTTAGAGAAGTCGAGAGGCATGGCTTTCATCGACGAAGGTTATGCCTCTCGACTTCTCTAAAGTGAAAAGATTAAGACGTGCGCTGGAGATATTTCTTCGAGTGTTCGAGACAGTAGACATTCTCTGTGTAATACAACATGTCCGCTCGAAAACGAACGAATATTTATAGGTGTACCTTCTAAATTATCTCCGTCCGTCTGTCAAACCATCTTCTTCCTCAAACTTCTCTTACATTGCAGTACCCAATTCACTTTTGGAATATGATCAGCTGTGTCCTGTGGATTTTCCGAGTCCCGTACGGGCCTTAGCTACATCCGACATAGGCAGTGCCTGCTCCTTCTTCAGAGTCCCGCAGGGGCCTTAGCTACGTCCGACATAGGCAGTGCCTGCTCCTTCTTCAGAGTCCCGGACGGGCCTTAGTTACGTCCGACATAGGCAGTGCCTGCTCCTTCGCCAAACGCTAGAAGTGAAGGTCGCGGGTCCTTTGTATGGTGGTACCGCTGCAGGTTTGGCACGCTAAAGAAGCCTCCCTGATACGGCTCTGGGTGCCATGCATGTAGGTCAAAATCTGTGGTAAATTCACCTACAGCTGGTGACGTCTCGATTAACGTGAGTGAAAAATTCCCGAGGGGACGCAAAACAGAAAAACTAACAAATCCTTCCGTGTTTGGAATAATTGCATAACATGAACATCGAGGGGAAGGGTGGGTGTAGAGTTTAAAAACAAACATTTTGTTATTTCTATCTAGCAAAAGCTATCTCAATCTGTCCTCAGGACCCAACACTGTTGTACGGGCTTATATAAAATCAAAGCGTTATGATTCACACTTATCTCTACTTCCCGCGCTTGTGTGTATTAGCTATAGCCATGTGCACATTTCCTACAATATACAATGACACTATCTATACCTCAAGAATTTCCAGACAAAGGTTGTTTGTAGATGGAAATTATTTTTTGTATATTATAATTCATTGCAATCTAATTAAAATTAGATGTTATATCAGCTCGCGTACTCGCATACGAGTACGTGAGCGAATCTAACATCAAATTTTAATTAGATTGAATTCATTGCCGAAATTAACTGATTTCAAATACATAGTATATTAAATTATAGGTGTTTTCGGGTATGTGAAATGCATGCCACGAGAGAGGAACTGATATTTAAAAGTGCATATGCACTTATTTTCCACTCAGCAATTCTAATGATATGCACTCATCATGTTTTGGTGGGTTTTATTTTAAATAAGTACAGTTTTTAGATGTCTATTTCGCACAATTAATTTCTGAAGTGTACAAATATTTCATACGCGTATTTGACTACAAACTAGTTTGTAGAAGTGTAAATAATTGAAAGCTTTTCAACACAGTACACGTCATCAACAGAAATTTGCTACGGCTGGTACCTAGTCTGATTAAATGCATAAAGTGAAAAGAACAAAATTATAAAGATATAGCGATTTTATTCCCACACAACTTGGGAAAATATCCCTCAGAATGACCAAGGGCATAAACTTCAAAAGAGAGCATCAAGAATGATTTTGAAAATTGACTAAGGGCATAAACTTTAACAGATAGCTTCTAGCATAATTTTAAAAGCTCCTCAGGAATTCGAGAATTAGTAACTCTCAACAAATATCCTATATTGCATAAAATGGGATTGAACGTTTTCATTTTGAATTTGCCAGTAAATCAAAGTTACTTTATTGTCATTTGTAATCGTAATACGATAAGAAGGCACTGGGCGTCAATGGTTAATGAGAAATTATGATATCTGGATTCATTCAGTAGGACTATTTCCACGACATATACTAAATATACTATATACTAAAATATACTAAACCACGAGCTAGACAAACTTGAGGAATCGCTTCTCTAGGATAAAATCTCTTCATGAAATCAAGTCAAACAATTTTCAAGATTTGTAACGCAAAGTGTGCGTGTTTTCCCTGCTCTAGATAACGCGAGACAAACTATGTCTTCTCTGTCTGCAAATTCCTATACAAGTAGTGTACACTTTGGGTAGTTTGGGAGTACTCGGTTAACGTCCCTTACCTGCTTATATACAGACGCGTAGCCAGAAAAAAACCGAAGTGTACGCAGAATACGGCAAAGGGTCTGGTGGCCGCCATAGGGCCTGCAAGCTCCTGGGTTTTATGAATGAAATAACTTTTTTTGTCTTCTTTTTTCTTAGTGTATAGTTGATAATTTGAAATTCAAAGGACCAAATTTGATTGAAAGGGCATTATAATGTTGATTGAATTATAAATCGGAACTATATAACGTCAACATACAAACTTTATATTTATCTCTATACATTATGTATCTGTTTATTCTACATGAGGCAGAAGTGGATTTCTGTTTGATATATCCTTTAGCACCGACTTTTGCTGTCTCTTGTTGATATATGGGGTATATTTTGTATGATTATGTTCAGATGTACATCGCTACAATATTAACAATATGCACCATAATTAGTTAAACAATGTATGGATATATATATTGACTCATTTACTGCGAGTTTGTTGCTTTATGTCAATAAGCTGTTGGGATGTGCATGCTGTTATATACTCTGCATTGGGCAGACGTGGACTAATTAACACAATTAAGAATATTATACTATCCTTGCTGTCCATTGCAGTGTAATATATTTTACACGTGCAATTTATGTTTTATAACCTTTAGCACCGACTCTTGCTGCCTCGCTTGTTGATGTTTCAGGCATATTCTGTATTACATTAGGGATAACACACATGTATCGTTAGCTTACATATGAAACTTGAAATACCACTAATTAGTGTATTACTCCAAGAATTACTCCGGCTTCATTGTGTATTGTCTTCACTGTATCAACAATTATATGTTACATGTTTATGCCCATCTGGGCCCTGATATGGTAATAAATACTATTCTATTCTATAACGCAGTTATTTTGAGGCACAAATATTTTAACGACAGCTCTCTCTCTCTCTCTCTCTCTCTCTCTCTCTCTCTCTCGTTAGTTACTGATACTAAACTATATATACTAATATTACAGTGCAGAACCTTACGGTATTTGTATTATTCCTTAAAAGTTTATATCTCAATTTTTTTTTAAAGCTGTCCAGGTCAAAAAAGAAAGAAAAATCCAAAAACAATAGGAGTTGTCTCCCGTGACAGATGGCAACTTACCTGTACATAAACAAGGTGCTGTAGAGCGTCGCGGTGTCACACTACATGTGTTACCTTGCCAAGTAGTGTATTGTTTTCGCTTTTCATCTGCTTGATTCGTTTGGAGAATTTAATATCGTTCTGATTTCTGTGTTACTTGTGATCAATTTATTTGGAAGTACGCTTATTAATGTGTATTGTGTGAGTGTTCCCCAAAAAATAAGATGAAATTTATTTGACAAAATGGCGGACAGGTATTTACCTGAGTAAAAGACATTTACAGGATTGTATTGGTAATCGCCATGTAAAAAGAAGGGAATTTTATCTCGAATTGCTTCGATTTGTCATGTTTATGTCTTATTTTGAATTTCAACTCGATGAAAACTTATTGAATGAAGCGAGCGGAGTCCCGACCCCCGGGCCCTCCACGGCAAAGCGGAGGAAAACATCAGGTAATAATCAGATTGATTAATTACAGGTGCATCTCATTAAGATATAATATCCCGAAACATGAGCAGGAATTTTGTTAGGGGAGGGTTTACCACTTGGAAATTAACTTTCTCAGTGTTAAAAGTCTGAACAGTTAAAGGGTGTTATAAAGGTGCTATACAAACCTGGGGTGTAAATTGGCCGTAAATTAGTCATTGCATTCACAGGTACTGCTATTTATAACTGTGTCAGTAGCACGTTAATTGTCTTCAGAGGCTACCATAAAAAAAACCCATTGAAGTCTGTCTGAGGGAAATGAACGCCGTTTAGAATTGTTATTAAACTCGTGTAGATGGTGCATTTCATGTAGTGGAAGTATCAAACGAAGAAAATAGAAATTTTAACGGATTTAAAACTTAACCCACAGAATATTTATTTCAAAAAGGAAATTTCCTTATAGCCTTATTATTTTATAGATTGCATATTTATCAAGGAGTAAGAAAGACAAATAATCAATGTTATTTTGTTTGCAGAATAATTTAATTACAGGTGTAGAAAAAATAATCCAAAAACCCATGTCTATCTAATGTGTTAATTTTGCTGCTGATAAATGAGAGTAGTGATGAACATTAGAAAAAGTGCCAATGAAGAGCAATGTAGTTGAATTGGAAAAAAGAATATGATTGCATCGTTATTGATTAAATTTAAACTTTTTATAATTCTGAAAGGGCTGAATCACATAACATAAGTAGTGTTTAATACACTTTATGTTAAAATCAAAGAATGATTTCTGTGATTTTTGATAAGCCTTTTTTTTTTCAATACCCAAGATCATAAATGTGTATTCAAGACTCAGATAGGGCAAGACTTTGGGCTAGTCTTTGTATATTATGTTATGATAAAGTTCAAAATCATGTATGTTGCTGATTTTAGTGATGGTGTACTGCATGAAGAGAGGGAAAATATACAAATAAACACCTTAAAATGAAATTTCAATCAAAGTTTTTCTATTATTGTTTGCAAGGATGCATTAGGAAAAATACAAGAACAGCGTGATTAATGAATTGAGACATGTCGATCTTAATTTTTGTCCAAAAAAATGTGATATTTGAAAGTATAGTTTTTGCTTCGTATAATATTTAATATTTATATGGTACTTGCACAGTCTTGTGCATTCTCTAGGGAAGTGGTACTGTACAGTCTTGTGCATTCTCTAGGGAAGTGGTACTTGTACAGTCTTGTGCACTAGGGAAGTGGTACTTGTACAGTCTTGTGCATTCTCCAGGGAAGTGGTACTTGTACAGTATTGTGCATTCTCCAGGGAAGTGGTACTTGTACAGTATTGTGCATTCTCTAGGGAAGTGGCCAAAACTCCATACACCTTTTTTAGAGTTGTTTTTATGAGAACTCCAGTAATGTGGTATTTATGATCTTGTGTATTGACGTCAGGATCTACATGTATAACAAGAGTGTTCAGAGATCCCAAACCTCTGCTAAGATCTAACAAGAGTGTTCAGAGATCCCAAACCTTTGCTAAGACATATCAAGAGTATTAAGAGATTAATACACCCCTCTGTTAAGTCATAACAAGAATATTCAGAGATCCCATCCCTCTGCTAAGATCTAACAAGAGTATTTAGAGATACAAAACCTCTGCAAAGACATAATAAGTGTTCAAGATCCCATCCCTCTGCTAAGACATATGATATGTGTGTTCAGAGATCCTAAACCTCTGCTAAGACATTCACAGATCCCACCCCTCTGTTAAGACATAACAAAAATGTTCAGAGATCCCACCCCTCTGCTGTCAGACTTGGTCAGACTTGACAAGTTCTTCAGTCTCCCTTTATTTGCAACTTTTCTCATCCATAAGTCAAAAAAAAAATGTTTAGAGCCCATCAGCTTTGAAAAATTGCATGAAATAAAATCTTTAGTCTCAAACACACGTGTAAACATGCAGGACCAAACAGATATTCTCTTTGGTGAAGTTAAGATGATACTGTAACAGCAGAACATGTCTTCTGGACAGATAGGGACAAACTAGATTGCTATAGGATTAACAACTAATCACATGCCAGATGTTATTGATTTCAGAGTTAAGGTCAACATTTATTCTGAAAATAAACACTTATTTTGAATTTGATAACACGTTTAGAATGTATCAAATCAAAAATAACCACAGAGAGGCAAAATATCACATCATTAGGTGAAGGTCAGCATAATGTTTCATCTGTAACCCTCCTTATGGAGATTGTATATAATATACAACATATATTTTTTTACAAACACTATTGACTAAGTTCCATGATCAGTGACTGACCTGTTTATGTGACACAGTGTAAGTATTCAAGGAAAATCAAAAGATGCATGTGTATAAAAACATTCTTTAGTCAGTAGTGTTTGTGAAATTAATGACTGGAATTAAATCAATGGTTAAAATATTTCTTTCTTATTGCTAAAAATTCTGTTTCACAGTTAAAAAGTAAAAATTCAGAAAGAATGTTGTATTTTTAGAGTATTTTTACACTTCTGACCAAAGAGTACAGCTATAGTAGATTTAAACTGTAACAGTGAGTGCAATTGTCACTTGGGGAATCATGTGACTGTGTGGGGTGGGTGGGGGGTGCATATATTAACAATCATGGCTGCAAATATAGCATTAATTACATTTCAGTCATTCATAAAATGTTAAAGTTATCTACAAATTTTCACACTGCTCTGTAATAAACAGAAGACTTGATCTAAAGTCTTCAAAGCATTATGGAACATGGAACAATTTGATGACATAGTGGTAACAACTCCAAAAACAATGAAAGTATATGTGGAAGTACAAAAATGTTTGGTCTTCTTTCATTTCAAACAGCACTATTGAAAGAATGTTTTGCAGGGTATTAATGTTTGAACTAGGAGAGTTCCCTAAATGTGTGAAGTATTGAAGGAATTTCTCCGGGAAATGGCTAATAATTCATGATGTTATTTTATTTACATATTTCTTGTATGATGACTTTTCTCTTTGATTGATCATGGATCTGAATTAGTCACATGTGAAAAACTTAACAACAATTTAATCCATGCAACAATTCCGAATGGAGAGATACAAATGTGTACACAATATTTTATTGATTGCTTGGGTTGTTCGTTTCTTCGGGAGCTATTCAAGCTAATCTCCCTCATGTTGATTGAGTTTATTTTAATATGTAATCTCCGTTTTTATTTAAACATGTACAAGTTTGTTTATTTATTGTTCTCGTAATCCAGAAAGATTAGAAAATGATGTTACAGATACCACACTGCCGTGTACAGTAACGGGGACAGGTTTCCCGGAGGAATTATTCGTATCATGGAGGGGCACGCTCACTTTGTGTACCCAGCAATCTGTACAAGAACTTTATCAGACTGGGTAAACAGCCCACAGAGATCTCCACTTGGATGTGGAATGTGCTCTTCCACACTATCAATCACTCATTGTTCCAATGTGAAGCACTCCACTGATGAAAACATTTTATTATTGTGTCCTATATGATATTAAAAATTGTCAACACTTCAGCATTCCTTGAACTTTTGATAGCTTCATGTGTATGTAATAAGTGTTCTGAAGAACATGAATGAAATACTTTGTACCATAGTGATACTCACTTGAATTCTTTTTTTGACGCTGTCATATATAAAAGACACTTTGGGAGTAAAGTAATAGGTATATTCTGTGGGTAACTTTGGTACATAGAAAGTCTGAGTTAGCCGAATGGAAACAAGATAATTTTTTACATTAATGTGTTTGTGTTGTTAGATTTCCCTGTACAACTCAGTGGGTTGGAGTATAAAAGTCCAATGACACTTCCGGTTCTCAAAAATGTGTTTGTGAAACAATGCTCCCATTAGGAATAGCCTTGCTTAGTGGGGACAAATTTGACCTTCACATTGATGGATGACCTTGAACTTTAGCAGTCACATAGCAGTGATCTTGACCTTTCAGTTTACAAAGTATGAAGTCTCTACACATATAGTTAAAAAGTTATGACCAATGTTAAAGGAAGCTGATAAAGAGACAGAGAGATCAAAAGCAGCCCCAATCTTACAATGTGATTAAGGAGGACTGCAACACGAACACATTCATAAATGTTCAAATTGTGTTTTCACTGCAGATAATTTAGTAGTTTTGTGAAAAATAGCCAAGTTTTAGCATAAGCTGTTGGTTTCTATCATATCATTTCAAGTTCTTTATTTTTCCAAGATCCAATGCAGCTTTAAGGCATGTAATTTTTGCTGATGTTTGGAAATATTGAACAAAAAAGTAAGCAGAATTTCATTCTCAGGTGTCTGTTTGAATTGACAAAGCTGATTTTCATATTTTTTCCAAAAAAGAGCCATAAGTATACCCCAGATAATGATCACGACATATTAATCCAATTATTAGCTGGCAGCTTTAAATTGTAAACTTTTTACTGCAAGTTATAATCTAGATAATAAATCAGAATAGGAAGGTATTTTGGTCTTGAATGAAAACTGCTTGATCATTCCCAAAGTCACATCACAACCAACAAAAAGATTTAATTTGTGTAAAAACTTGTTAAAGGAGTCAATCCTTTCGTCTAGTTAGTACATTTTAATGTGTAATTTATGGCACATTTGTTTAATACGATACATTTTGTTGAAACCAGAAGCAAGGAATATGGCATTTATATTTAGATGGGGACTGTGTTGTATTGATTCAGTGTACTTTTTTTGTCCAATTCATGTTGAAAGAAACTGTGAAATTCAGCATACATTAAAACTGTATTGAATGCTTTTAATGGTCATCAAATAACAGGCTTTCTCGAGATTCTGATCCCTATGTTTTGTATGACAATCCAGGTGACAATTAAACAGATTCTTTCTTTGCATTACAGAGAGTATTTTGATAAGTATAATATTGAAAGTGGCACCTTTTCCTGAAATTGGAGCCACTAGCTAATCACCATGTTTAATTGTGAGGATGTCATCAATATGTCCAAAAAGTCTGATATTAACTCAGCAGTTTTCTTGTATAAAGTCTCGCATGAGTATATCCAATACCCTTTATGTCTGTTAAATATTCCGTATATTCCTTTCATAAACTGTACAGTGAAATATTTTTTAATGATGATTTGGCATTTGGTACACCTTCACATTTAAACTTATTTGTGCATTGAATTTTAAAAGTTACAAATACCATATCTCTAGAGCTGAAAAAAAACCTCGGGATTTTGGTAAATATAGTTGTTTCATTCATGGACACTACTTTAGGATTAAATACAGTGACAAAGAAATAAACAAAGGATATATATATATTTATTTATTTATTAAAGATATGTCACTCTTCATATTTCAACTTTACAATTGTTCAATTTAACCATGTTCAAATGAGTTAATTACTTCATTTGTATTTGGTCCTGTGGGGATCCCAGGGTTTGAATAGGTCTTGCTTGTCGTAAGAGGTGACTAAATGGGGCGGTCCTTCGGATGAGGCCGAAAAAAACGAGGTCCCGTGTCACAGCAGGTGTGATAAAGATCCCTCCCTGCTCAATGGCCATAAGTGCCGAGCACAGGCTTAACTTTTGCAGACCTTCATCGGCATTGGTGACATATATCCATATGAGTGAAAGATTCTTGAGCAAGACGTTAAACAAGATAAAATCAATCATTTGTATTTGTCAACACATCAGATGGGATTCAGAAATGGCCCTCATCTCAAAACTCAGCAAAGGTTCACTACTGACAAAATCAGATTACGAGAACTATATCTTTCTTAGAACATAATAAAAATGACATTTCCTTACCAAGTGTATCAATGCGATAATGATACTGTAGTACATATTTGCCTTTTTATCTATAAATTTTAGCCGAGCAGTTATTCAGTGTAGGTAATGTGCAACGCTCATCATTAATTTTAATTTTGTCTTTCAAACTGGTTGGTTCTATAGTCCTGGGAAAAATGGCTAACAAATTGTATAGTTAGCAAATAGGAGAAATGAAGCCAGAAGTCACCGACGGTCATCGAAAATTTAATAGAGTCCGCCTTCCCTGTAAAACTTTTGACAAATTTCTAATGTTGTAGATTTATCCCTGGCTTCTGAATTCACTCATTTAAATTGCCTGTCTGTTGGCCGATTAATTCAAGCCTTTATTTGCTTTGCATGGCTTGGTGCACATGAACAACTCACCTGAACCACATCTCGCTGATAGGAGCTCTTCAGGATGTGAAGGATTCTATACAATTCTCTTCACGCTGTGGACCACCACTTAGCCTTCTGCCTTCAGTAATCCTCTCTGATTTACAATCAGCAGTAGCCGGCTCTTTAGGTGCTCCTCAGTGAGTTTGTATGACCCTTGAACAACACTTCCACCTTATATTGCCTGGTGTGTCCATAGGAATGAGTTCCTAGGGTGTTGGACTCATAAGTTACAAACTACTTGATAGGTCATTTATAGTGGTCTGAAAAACACTTGAACTTTATATATAGGAATATCAAAACTATAGTGAAGATCTATGATAATATACACACGGAAAAATGCAACGGAAAAGTCTTTAAGCCATTTTTGATGCGTGGATTAAGAGGATTTGGCATTGCAATAATTTATTTACTTTCATAATGTTACATTGGAGACAGTCTTTTTTATTATTTAATGGAAATGGGAGCAATGCCTTTCATATTTTGCAAAGAGATATTACTGAAAAAGCAAAGAGAAAATAGGAAAAACACTAAAGTTGAACGAAAGAAAATATACTAGGTCTATTTTCTGACCAACTGTCTTTGCAAAGAAGATCCTTGCTCCTGTAAAAATGTTAGTGTAATCATCACCTCACAACAAAGTTTCAGTAACCTTCCTGTAAGTGCATGCAAATCTAGTTATTAACAAGAAAGGTAGTTCTACCCAAAATCGGAAATTGGGTGTGTCTTCTCCAGTATACACAGTACATGAATTCAATTCCTTGGCCCAAACTTGCTCATACACTACCATTTATTGCTGTATAAAAAGTGACCAGCTAATACATTGATGTAAAATAATGACCTTTGTATGTGATAATAAAGGGAAAGGTATGCTGTGTGAAGTGAAGTGAAGTGGGGGGGGGGGGGGAGGGGGGGGGGGCACCTCATTGCTACGTTCCTGGAGATTGATGCACAAAATGTGATTATTTTGCAATATTGCATAGTGGTGGGTTGTTGTATGCAATGACTCGAAAAATCTAACAAATTAACTAAATATCTACTAACAGTAAAGAAAATACATGGTGCTGTGAATTATTTTTGAGACACCTTCTGTTACCAAACATCAGAAGTTTAATCTAAGTAACTCATGTTTTGGTACTAGGATGTATTCGACTGCAATATTCAGAAAAATGATCTTCAAATCAGGCAGATGTTTTTGTATCAAAAATGAATTGTTTTTAGCCATCACTAATTTGTATATAAGAGTTAAGTGTGCAAGTTCAGCATAATTTTCATAACTTCTTTTTCTGATCCCATATTACATTTTAAAATGCATGAAAATAAAGAAAAGGTTTTCATAAAATATTCCTGCTGTTTCACTTAGATCTCCTATTTGTAGCATGTTGAAGTTGTGGAATGAACACCTAAAGTAAATCCATACAACTTGCTTACAATTTATCACATGATTGCTTACATTAATTGTACTTAAAAGTTGCTATTTACATGTTGCAAAAGACTGCAAAGTCTTGAAAGTTATAGGCATTTATAATCAGAGTACTTAATGACAGGAAGCCATGTAATGAGTCATGCAGGGACATTAAGGGTCAGTCTCAGAGTCATGTTTAGGTAAAGAATTTTTCACAAAAAATCTGAGCATTTCTTAAGGTAACAAAACCTCCCGATCAATGTTTGCTGACTGGTGGACAAGCGTTTTTACACTCTTCTGTTAAGAAGATAGAAAATTATGTCGCTCTTGAGAGGAAATGTCAACAGTAATATAAAGAAAATGTTTAAACAGTATTTCCTTTTATATCTGGAATACTTCAGGGCTCAAAGCAAAAATACTTACATTGTTTTCAAAACAGCATATTGGGAATATACTAAAAGAGATTAGAACCTGATAATGAAATTCTTTTGGTGGGGTATTGTCATCCCCAAAGTTGGCAGTTTGTACCATAGCCACAACTATTCGGTGTTGCAAAACAGCAATCCTACCAGTAATTATATACAAAAATGTTGACTTGCGTTGAACTATAACTGTAATTATCATGTGCTGGTTGTTGACACACATAGTTCTGTGGATGGATCGGGGTGTATTAGTTAAACATACCAGAAGATATAAACTTGCAAAAAAAGTATACGTCGCTTATTTAAAGACCACTCTGGGGATAGTTTTTCCCCTGTCCTGTCTTCACTTGCATAATCATATATAGCCTTTTACTGGAGGAAAAATGTACAGACACATGTTTTCCATTTTTGTGTTCTGATGTGTGATCAAGATAATACAAAATGGTCCGAGGGTATACAGACACTTCTCTTTGTATACCATACTTAGTTGATAATTAAGACAAATTGCCTTTTATGGCCACATTTTAAATGGAAAAAGTTACTCTTTTAATCCCCAGGGTTGTAAAATAGAGAAAAAATTTGGTACAAGTGTCGTAACTTAAGACTTTATGGTGAGTGTTTTTCGGTGTGTAATTGACTTTAATGATGGTGGTCTGTTAGCTCCTAAAGATTGTGTTGAGGAATTTAAGGGTGTATATCAAAAGATTTAAAAGTAATTGTTGCCTAGAAAAAATTTGTTTCAGTTAATATCGTCAATCATGAAATATCTCATCGGATGGATGCACATTGCTAGAAGAACTGTTCTGTGTATCACAGCTTCTTACTGCGAGGCAATAACATTCACAGGGGAAAAAAATCGAAAATGTTTGATAGGGAACTTTGAATTAACTATGATCAAACACACACATAGATTGTTTGATGTCTGAGTACTTAGGATTATATTTTAGATTATTTACGGTGACCTGACATCTTTGCTTGACAAAACTAATGGATCAATATCTATACTCCCCTCACCCCTTACATTGTTCTTTGGCTTTCCTTTATTTCCAAAATGTTAGCCACATCTTTTATAAATAAAATTATTTGCATCAGTTTTCCTGACTGAATTCGAAAGGTCAAGGTCACTGATGGGAGAAGTGAAATTCGCTTGTTGTTTGTTGTTGTTGTTATGAGGGACTCGAAGGGACTTAATTATGCTCCACTCTGTGTATGTTGATGACTTGACTATAATGATTGGTTGTTACACCAATTTCTTTTACAGTCTATCCGGCTTATATTGAAGTCACTTATATTGAACTATCTGTTATAGTGAAATAAAAATAAATCCACAGTAACATTATTTATATGATTTAACATTGGTTTGAACTTTATATAGAATGAACAATTCAAGTCGGTCCCATGAATGAAAGGTGAAGATAATGAACAGTGATCAATCTCATAACTCCTATAAGCAATACAAAATAGAGAGTTGGGCAAACACGGACCCAAGGACACACCAGGGATGGGATATCAATATATCTGGAGTAAAATGTACATGCTATTTACAAAACTGTACTTAATCAACTGTAGTTAATTATAAAATTTGATGACTTGACTGTTGTAGGCTTTTTTTGGACTTTTCAATTTTTATAGAGCCTCAATGAAGAAAAAAAAACCTTTTGAATGACAGGTATTGAATAAAAATGTATTTAATATACTTTCAACCCCAAAAGCTGTAAATTTCTTTTACTACATTGCACTTTTAACAATGACACTATCAACAGTGGCTTTGTTCAACTAAGTGTTTTGGCAGTACTTTGTATAGTACAGTATTTGTTGCCTTCAACAGACTCTGGAACTGGGATGGTTACCATTTTACTGGAGGCATCATATCCCATTTGATTTTCCATTTTGCAAGCATAGCTTTAAGCAAAATCTTTCATTTTTACCTGAGATATTGTTATACATTTGTAAAGAGCTTTTTGTCCTAGATAAACCCACGACACTCATAAAATGCATGATGTGCAATCTAAGAAACTTTTATGTCCTTGGATATATGTCCGTGACATGTTTAATTTGGGATTTTGTGTGTCCATGTGGAGCTTGAATAATTGAACCAGTATTGATTGTTTGGTTTTTATTTAGGGACATAACACTGATACCTGGTTGTTTTATTTTTTCCCTAGGCATCGAAAACACTTATCTATTGCCCCGCTAAGGCCATTGATCGTCTGGTCTCTCTGCTCCATGGGTTATAGAAGGTGCATTGTTGTGCCACTAACAGAGCTGTCGACAACTGGTCCTCTCAATGTTAATTTCCCACAACCTTATTTCGTTGTCACAGTATGCCTGTATACCCCCCCTTTCTGAACTTGCCAGTTCTTAAACTAGAAATTTAATATCCACTGCTCTTGGCTTTGCACTTAGATATTGCAAATAAATTTTTTTTCAAGTTTTGTTTGAACAGGAGATTTTAAATGATGTTAATTTTAGTTGAAGCTTTTGGATTTTGAAGCGGTAACAATGGTATAATATTGTGCAGAACACTTGGTGCGTTACATGCTACAAAGAGAGTACAAATGTAATAGAATGCTGAACAAAAAAGAAAAGAGGATAGAGAGGTCGGTATTAGGAAAGAGAAAGTGAGCTGGTGGAGTTAGGGAATCAGAAGGATAAATCGTGTTAGAGGCATGTGTTGGGCAACTACTTATGTTTGCGAATTGTGGGTGTGAATGCTGGCAAGTGATTTAACATACATCTGTAACAACATGCATGAACAAATTGATGAAATTGAGAAATGTTTGCATGAAAAGGGTGTTCACGAATCTCCTAGATATTTTATATCACACATGAATCTCTCAGATAATTGCTGGACACCTGTTACACACAAATCTCCCAGATGCTTGTCACACATAAATCTTCTAGATGCTTGTCACACATGAATCTTCTAGAAGCTTGTCACACATGAATCTTCTAGAAGCTTGTCACACATGAATCTTCTAGAAGCTTGTCACACATGAGTCTTCTAGAAGCTTGTCACACATGAGTCTTCTAGAAGCTTGTCACACATGAATCTTATAGAAGCTTGTCACACATGAGTCTTCTAGAAGCTTGTCACACATGAGTCTTCTAGAAGCCTGTCACACATGAGTCTTCTAGAAGCTTGTCACACATGAGTCTTCTAGAAGCTTGTCACACATGAATCTTATAGAAGCTTGTCACACATGAGTCTCTTGAATGCTTGATGTAGCACTTATTGGATGCTTGTCACACATGAATCTCTCATACACTTGTCTCACATGAATCATACTCTCTTATACTTGTCAGAATCTCCCAGACACTTGTCTCACATGAATCTTCCAGATATTTAAATGTCACTCACAAATCTCCTGGATGCCTGTCACACATGAGTTTCCCAAATGCTTAATGTAGCACTTCTCGGATGCTTGTTACACATGAATAAAAGTTGGTTCACAATATAATAGTAGACAACATTGTGCATAGATGTTGTGTGCAGTTTCAGATCTGAGCTCTTATAGAGAGAACACCAGATAATTAGGTACATAGTGTTTTAAAAATGAAAGGTCTATAATTATACTATATATAGTCAAATGCAGCATAGTTCTTTGCTGTGTCTTTGTCTACTGAAACATACTGAGCATATTGATTTTAACGTTTTTATTATCTAAAAGGTCCTTTATGCAAAGCTTAAAGAGAAGGAACAACTGCTATTCTAATGTTTTAGTAATTTGAACTTGTGACCTCTTGCTCACAAGTTGATTTTCAAGAAAAAAGATACCAAAAGGGATGGATTTGTGCTGTTCTTATACAAGTCTAATCAAGGATTATAGTAGCATGGGAGAAAATGCATGGATGTCATCACAGCCATGCTGATAGACCAATCGTAATTGAAGGAGTAAAGAGGACTAGTAAAGGAACATGCAAATTTAAAGAAATTCAAGAAGAGTATTATTTAAGAAGTGGTTGAAAGAAGTGTGAGGTAGGCACTGTAAAATGAAATAAAGGTAGTGTGAGGTAGGCACTGTAAAATGAAATAAAGAAGTGTGAGGTAGGCACTGTAAAATGAAATAAAGGTAGCTGCATGGAAGAGAAAGAAAGAGGAGAGAAATTAGTATGCATGTAGTTGAAAAGAAATATGAAGGGAAAGGTTTAATGCAGATCTTTCTTTGTAAGTATATTCTCAGTCAGGTTGCTTCCTTGAGTAAAATGTGTGAAGGAGATCACTCTCAATTATGAAGGAAAGAGAAACATTCAGCTGGGTATGAGAAATTGCTTGTAAGGTCATATTTAAAAATGGTTGATTTTTGTTACTGGGAAAGTGACAATATTTTATTAATTCTGAACACGTTCTGCAGAGTTTTGTGTAAATGGCTCGAGTGTAAAATCATTGAATTTTTATACTTCAACATTTCATTGTGAAAGTGATCCTAGTTTAAGAGAAAGTATATTCTTATTACATTGGAAAAGTAGACACTAGACATCTGCAAATACATGTAGGAATTAATAACAAAGTTTTTGTAGTAATATATCAAAATCTTTAGAAACAGATACATCATAGATTAATGGAGTTGTAGAATGATTTTGAAGCCTGAGAAACCCAAATAATATCGTGTATCATCTCATTTTGTTGTGTTAAGCTACATGATATCCGCAGAGAGTTTGTTGGAATTTGTAGTTTTGCCAGACAACAATGAGTCGAGTCATGTTGCAGGCTGTTGAGTGGGTTTTTGTATGAAGGGAGGTATAGTGTTGGTAGTGTGAAAGGGGAGCAGGGCTCTGATCCTACAGAATATAGAGGGGTATGGTTGACAAGTTGTTTATCTACAAATCACTTATGCTGTCTTGTATCCAGAGCGGCTTGCTGGAGGTTTTTTTTTTTTTTTTTCTGTAGATACAATTTCAGCAAGATGTTTTCTTGATGCACCATGTTCCCAACAGTTGTAAGTCCTGATGGCAGATTTGACCTTTAACCTCAACCTATGATCTTTATGTTGATTCAGAGTAGAGTTTTTAATATTTCACATAACCAGTTTATAGGAAGATTTTATCTTGCATAGTTCAAAAGGTTGTGAACAGATGAACAAGCAGACACACAGACAGATCTTTGAACTCATCGTAATTCGAGTTACTACCGGTTGAAAGAGACTGATTTCAAGTGATGTAACTGAAAAGTGCATGTGCTTTACATGGTGATAGTGCATGTATAAGTGTGTATATACAATGGACATTGAAATGACAATAATTTAAAAAATAAATTGTAATTTTAGTAGATCTCTTGCTTTGGGAAATATTTTATACGATTTAGGAAGAGTAACGACTCTTAAAGAAGAAATGAAGACCAGGTCCACATGCTGTTAATAATGGACTGGTCACACTCAGTTATCTTCCCTGTAACATTTTATTAATAATGGACTGGACACTCAATTATCTTCCCTGTAACATTTTATTATGAAGACCAGGTCCACATGCTGTTAATAATGGACTGGACACTCAATTATCTTCCCTGTAACATTTTATTATGAAGACCAGGTCCACATGCTGTTAATAATGGACTGGACACTCAATTATCTTCCCTGTAACATTTTATTATGAAGACCAGGTCCACATGCTTTCTGTTTAATAATGGACTGGACACTCAATTATCTTCCCTGTAAGATTTTATTATGAAGACCAGGTCCACATACTTTCTGTTTAATAATGGACTGGACACCCAATTATCTTCCCTGTAACATTTTATGATGAAGACCAGGTCCACATGCTTTCTGTTTAATAATGGACTGGACACCCAATTATCTTCCCTGTAACATTTTATGATGAAGACCAGGTCCACATGCTTTCTGTTTAATAATGGACTGGACACCCAATTATCTTCCCTGTAACATTTTATGATGAAGACCAGGTCCACATGCTTTCTGTTTAATAATGGACTGGACACTCAATTATCTTCCCTGTAACATTTTATTATGAAGACCAGGTCCACATGCTTTCTGTTTAATAATGGACTGGACACTCAATTATCTTCCCTGTAACATTTTATTATCAATCAAGGAACAGTTACAATATTACATAGTTAGAGCATTCAATTTCTTGTACATGTCAATGTTTGAATGGCTGAGATTCCTTAATGTTCACCTTTGAAAGGTTCCTTTGAATTGCACGTTGTCTCATTATCAGATAGTAGAAATTATCTCGGTGTTACGTCTCAGTAAGTCTTTGTTCTCGTTTCAAAAGTTAGGGTTCTCTACAAATGGATTTTTAAAGCAAAACTTTTAAAGTGCAATTGCACATGCAACAATATGAGTCCGTACTTCATTTGAATTCTGATAAGTGTGTTTGGCAGTGAAAATTTCAGTCCTTATATTAATATGTGGGTGTTTGAATACACATGTGCTTTCATTTCATTTTAACAAACTTTTTTTTTTTTTTAAAACATTGTGGCATGGAACCTATTTTTAGAGATAAAGAATTAAACTATTACCATCTTGGTATAATAAATTCAGAAATTTCAGACACAAATGCGAAATCTGTGATTGGTTTGTTAAAATTTGCTGGTAACTGATTGTGTTGGATTCCAAAAGTCCAAGATCTAATATATAACTCTCATTTAGTTTGACAAAGCAGCAGAGATATGATATTGATGACCACAGCTGAGGAACAGACACAATATTGTTACTTTGGTATTATGCCCACATTAGGACCCGGGGCAATGTTGTCTCTGTTGAAATGATTCCTGCATTAGGACCAAACACAATGTTGTCTCTGTTGTATTCATCCCCACATTAGGACCCGGGGCAATGTTGTCTGTTGTATTGAATCATGCCTGCATCTCTAAGGACCATAGACAGTATTGTCTCTGTTGTATTGATGTCCACATTCAAATCTGGAGTCGCTTTGTTATCATTGTTGTATTGATTCCCACATTAGGATCAGGCACAATGTTGTCTGAGACTGTTGTAATGATTCCCACATTAGGACCAGACACAATGTTGTCTCTGTTGTAATGATTCCCACATTAGGACCAGACACAATGTTGTCTCTGTTGTAATGATTCCCACATTAGGACCAGACACAATGTTGTCTCTGTTGTAATGATTCCCACATTAGGACCAGACACAATATTGTCTCTTGTAATGATTCCCACATTAGGACCAGACACAATGTTGTTTCTGTTGTAATGATTCCTGCATTAGGACCAGACACAACCTTGTCTCTCATGGTCTGTCCTATTCATCACAAACATACTGTAAGCTTATTGTGATTCGTTTAGTTTAATTGATGGCCTCCAGTGATACGGAGACAGTTTGTAAAATCTGTAGTTTCAGAGGAAAAAATCAGGTTATAATTCAAATTTTCAAATAAATTGTAAATTGCAGCAGGTTTCATATTTCTAATATATTCACAAAAAACCAAATTCAATTTGAATCCAGTATACAATGTGAAAAATTAGATCAAATTAACCTGAAGTTTGAGTGAGATACCTTATAAATTGCATATTAATCATGCTTTTATCAGATCAGTTTAAATATACATAAATTTTGTCATACATAATTTTTATCGTCGTCAAAAGAAATTCTGCTAGACAGGTGCAAGACTGCTGAATTTGCCTTATCCGAGATGCAAATTATATGAATATATATTGATCAACTCTCTGAAATTCCAAGTTTGTTCAGCTGAATTCATCTGTCCAGATATGAATTCAAGGTGGTATATTGAAAGTTTTCATTGTTAAGTCCAATTGTAATGTCCTATCTCTAGGACTTATCATGATATGACATATTCTTTTTTATGATCCAGTAAGACATACCCCGGCCTACAAGAGGCTCTGTTAACATCCCTATGCTCCTTATAGGCCTCTGTAATAAAAAAATGAATTGAAATAAAATGAGCCGTTTTGAGTAAAAAAGGCCATTAAGTAATTCCGTGCTAAAGTATGAACTACAGAGAACGATCCCTCAAAATATTAGAGCAATATAGATTGTCGTTAAGATATTACAGCCAATCAAGGAGGACAACAAACTGGTGATTGGTAATATACAAGTATGCAAAAAAAAAGACGATTGACGTCATGTTTTTTTCTTTATGACGTTTCAAAACATTGTTGGATAAGATAAAGGTCTTTTTTTGCAATAGGAACGTCTCAAATGAAAATAAAATGCAATGAAGATATAAAAAAAAGATATACTTAAGATATAAATTTCATTTTTGAAAATACATGAGAGTATATGAATTTCATGTTTGAAAATGCATGAGAGTTATATATATATAATGAAATATGGTAGTGCTTTATGAAAAGTATGCCAGCATGAAGCATTTATTCAGTTCATACCCTCAATGTTTCTTCAAAAACGAAATTTAATTTTATGTTTACATTCTATTTCAATTTCTGTCAAGCTTTTAAAATAGACGTACTATGTTTATCAAGATTCATGTGATACACCGTTCATTGTTTACAACTGCAGCGCATTCATGAGGAAATGTCTATCATTACAAACTGTAAAGACATCAAAGGCAAAAACTTTGGAAATGTTAATATATGTAAATGAACATATAGAATGAAAGTGTTGCTGCTGAACCTCTAGCTGTTTGGGGGTACAGACTAACTGTCCAGTAAGACCTATAGCTTTCCATTATACCACATAGGCCAGAAACCATGCGTCTGATTTTGCAGCTATTTTATCAGTGTTCTACAGTCACTGATAAAACTTTTATCTGTAAGGCAGTTTTAAAAATTATGAGTTTGGGGAAACATTTGATTAAAGTGTGGTGAATTGTAGATGTGCACACGTTAATAAAGTGTTAAACAGTGTAAGTGCCAGGAAGTTTGTCGTTCACAGCAAACAATGATTTTCTTGTGTAGAATAAATATCTTCTTGCAACGAAATATTGATCAAGTTGGATCAGTCGTTTCAAGTCACCTGGTGCGTAACATTCCAGGTATAATTATCGTTTACTTAATGGCGGTGTGGTATCATCGCGATATTGATGTATAATAGTCTACCTTTTACAGATTTTAAAAATTCACTGAAGTAACCAGCCATTAAGTAATTTATGATTATACTTGGTGCATTCTGCCTGATAAATTCATGATATCAGAGATAGCAGAAGATAAACTATCAATGAATGCTGAACACCCATTAAATAACACTATCATTTTAAGTGGTAAATAGATTACGAAATATGGTGGCATCTTACCTAACTTAAAAATTTGTGGTTGCACAAGGTTGTCCAGCAATACAGTTACAAGTTCATTCTATAGCTTCCAGTTAATAGTTTAATATGAGTATTATTGACCACCTTTTCTTCTCGAGAACCTTATTCTTTAATTGTGAAGTTGCCTCGACAAGAAAATATGGTTCTAGTGAATACATTTCTATAATCGATATATACAAAATTGTAATGAATTAAGTTAATGTTTGTGAAAATTTTGTCTTCCTGATAAATCCAACAAGATTGTGAAGATATATTTTGTCTCGTGAAATATAAATAGCTGAAAGAGCATTATAAGAAAGGCTGCTGCTGGTTTCTGCAGAGCTTATGCTTACTCGCTCTGAATCCTGTTCCTGATGTCTTCCAACAAAACTACACAATATTCATGTATATTAAAGGTATATATATATGTACCATATTAAACAATATTTTGTTTGATGTTCAAAACTAGACCAAAGTTTTGTCAGTATGATAAACTACGGAAAATGATATGATTTGACAATTTCGACAAATTATATACGGGTATTGAGGGAGTACTGGTTTACTTAATGTAAGGGAAAAATGATGATTTTCTAGTACATATCTATGAGTGACGTTTATGGTGGTTGTGTGCAAGCGTGCGAGAAAAATATTATTTGAAATATCATGGGAGTTCCGGTATATTTTATTGTGATTTCATGTTAAATTTAAAATTTAACTCACCTTCTATTGCTCAAAGTGGTTCTTTCTACCCTGTTTTCTGTCTGTATTGCTAAATGTGTCCTGTCAACAGCCTGCAGGCCGTACACGCTTTCACGTTGTTTAATTTTGATATTCCGCATGCAACATCAAGTGATCATCAATATTTTGAAATGGGTTCGTTCACTATCCGACTTGGAGAATACATGATTAAATAGGAAATTAACTTGATTACTTTTGAATATGATTGAGTTAAATTGCATAAAGTGTATAACTTGTGTAGCTTGATATAAAATACATGCTTTTTATTCCTACGTTGATATCCAAAGAATATGGCATATATAACTTTGAAATATGCAAATGCACACTAGCATATGCATACAGTAATTTTGACATCATGCTTTTTTGGGGGGTCACACCTTGTCCATAAATTGACCATTGACTGGACATTGCTTGTCATATTGTCGAAAGTTTCTGCAAGTGATTGACTTTGTGGACTATTAATGTCAATTCAAAATTGGATTTTCCATTCTGATAACTATAGTCACACAAATATTGACCTGTGTGCTAGGAGCAATATTATATTGTAACATATGCATTGATGGTCCTTTATAATGCTTGTATTGAGGTATGACCACTCCGATTTCATACAAACTAGTGAAATCCCATTAGATCTCATTTGTATTTGTAACCATTCCACATTTCATGTTTGATAGTAGTTTCATAAGATTAAAGTGAGACTTTAGCTGTGTAAGAAATGTCATGAAAGTAAGCACAGTCCTCTTGCTGGGCAACATTGCAATAGTGGATTAATTATCAATAAGATAAAGGCTTTCATTGAACTACTGGTAAATTGATACTTTTGGAAGAGTTTGCATGGAACTTTTTGGAAAGATGCTTATTGTTTTATGTCTCCTTTGATGAGACAAGGGCTAGAAAAGAAAATTTATATATTGATAAAAATATTGTTTTCTTGCTTTCTACAGCCTGGTGAAGACAAAGCCACACACAGTTCAGCTCAGCCTTTTCATCGTTCACATGGTGTACGAGGACCACCCTCACCCAGATCCAAGGGACCCCCATCTCCCAGAGAACCACCCTCCCCAATCACGCACCGCACTCCCCACCATCATGCCGAACCCTCACAAACGTACTCCAACCATGCTGCAGTGAGTCCCAGAGAACCTGCTTCATTTTCCGCTGACAGTCAGCTATCTTCTTGTGGACCCAGAGGAGCCGACCAGACCTTGTATTTACAGAAGATTCGAGAAAGCTCGGAAGCTGTAAACAATGGAGATTTCCGAAGGGCTGTTCAACTGTACTCTGAGGCCATCCGACTTGATCCGTCCAACCACATCCTTTTCACCAACAGGTCAGCAGCATACTGCAAACTGAGGCAGTTCCACAAGAGTCTAGAGGATGCAAAGCAAGCTATGCAGCTCAACCCAAAATGGGCAAAGGTAGGCTCCTTGAAATTGCATATATCACATTAAAGATGTACATTTATCAAAATTGTTGTAAATGTCATCTTTTTCATTGATATCATAAGCTATTTCAGTTTTGTCAAAAATGAGGTGACCTCTTGCCACCAGTAACGTATGTTGGGTGGCAGAACGCTTGCCGTCTCTTGTATCTGACGAAAGTATTAAGTTTCATTAGGTGTAGAGGATTTAAAGAAAGAGACCGTAATTTTACAGATTTTGTTATAAAATAACCCGAATGCACACATTTGCATAATTCTATCATTTTTCAACACTGGGATGAAAAGACTTATGCAAAATTTTCAAGGTGACTTTGAAAAATTAGCCTTTAAAAGCAGACAGGTGATTGTTTTCCTTGCAAGTAAACAATAGTTGCACCTTGATTTACTGCTCAATAGATGATGATACATCAACTATCATTGTTACTTTATGTGATATAGGTAGGACCAGAGTTGCATTTTAAATGGGTACTAGTCTACTGTGTATAGAGAATGTCCGGGGTCTTTTTTTTTTTTCGTGTGTGATATTCCTTGTCAGTACAGCATTCCAAAAAATAAATGCCTGCATGTCAATATATCCAATTATTTTTGTAAAGGTTTTTGGAAGGAACAAAAGGTAAAGGACCTAAAATTAATCCGCCATGTACAATGTTTGTTTTGGAGTCTTTGTAGGATAGGGTTCCATTCTCCAGGAGGATTATTTTTTCCCATTCAGGCTCATTCAGTATTACCCACAATTCAGATGGTTATCTCATTCCCACAATTCCCTCCGATATGCATCAGACTGAGTGATATGTAGATGGATAGACCCCAAAATCACTAACTGCTGGTGTCAGATTCCTCGCATTTGTTCTGCAATTGATCAGACCCCATTTAAATACCCACAACTTCAATCCTTGACACACTACCAACTACAAATGTCTTGTCATTTAATTTGAACTTAACAGAGTTTTAACATTAACTGTAGGTAACTGCAAAGGCGCTAATCCCTAATTCATCCAAATACGAATTTTGAAAAGAGGAGGAGAGCCCTTTTTTGTTATACACTTAATATAAGTATAAGGTTTTCCATTATCATGCTCTCGAAATTCGGAAAAGGTACAATTTATTCCCTAATAAAATTGATAATTGCACTAATGTAAAAATTTTGTTTGTGAAAAGGACTGCAATCATATGTAGATCTATTAATAATTCCTGAATATTCAATACGTACTTTTTCAAAGATTATACTGATATGCTTCCACGCTAAGCTTAACATCATCAATTTATCGTTAAAAGTTCACAAGGGTAATGTTCATCATTAAAATGTCATAAAATTATAATAAAATAGTAATAAATAAAAAATACTTACAAGGAAAAATTTCTCTGTGTACTCGTATATATATAGTATTTCAAGTCAGTTGGATTTAACTTCTGTTATGAGATTTTTAGAGGTGAATTCCCAAAGGTCACTAACTATTGTAGGTTTTCAGTGTTTCTAATCTTGGCAAGGGTTTGTTGTTTAACATCTCGGGGAACCTGTCACACTGGTGTCACCAGCTGCAGGTGAAGTGCTACAAATTGTAACCTATGTCAGAAGCTCCAAGGCATTTAGCACTGAGGGGTCTTTATTGTGCCAACACCTACCACGACCCTGGACCTCAGTTTTTTAAGGTCTCATCTGAAAGCCCCGCAACTTTCAATTCAATTCAATTCAAATACCAGAGGGGAACATAATATATACTGTATGTATAAATAAACATAATAGTAATACGTTTAAGAGGTAGCAGAAGAACAGTTATGAAGAACAACAGACAATCTCAAAAATATGAGAAATAAAAACACAGAGACTTTGACCTTTTTATGAGTCAAGTGCTTGGCTCAGGAACAATTTCTGTGCGGTCTGGCGTGGCCGAGGTGTTCAAACCCATAATCTTTGGGTCATGAAGCAAATGTTCATCCGATTGAGCTACCACTATACAGAACCTGATGATGAACTGAGTGACGTAATGCAATGTGATATGAACCAAAAAAGAATGTTAATTGGTGTACTTCAAGATAAAACTTTTAAAAAATCTGTCAACATTACTTCAGAAGCACCCTGTAAATATAAATGGCTTTGTGCATTGTGATGTTGGGTGCAGACTGTAAAAAGAAACGGTTTTGAGGTATGGTGAAAGAGTTGACGGACCAGCCTTCCCTCTTCTTACATACAGACAATTTCTAAAAATTTGCATATCTTGTTTGATCTAGAATATAAATTATTTTGTATTAAATATCTTTTGTGCTGCGACTTCCAGTCATTTGGTATATGGATATTTAAAATGACTCAAATTGGTATTCTGTTAATTGAGCACATACTTAATGCCTGGGTTTCAATAGAACGTGCAAGAGAGTTGTAAATGAATTTAGTCCCCATAAAGCCCATGTTTATACAGAGAGTGTTTTTTTCTCTCTACGCTCTGCTGAAATTAAGATACTGTTAACCTGCACATGTGTCAATGGAAGAGTGCTACATTATGTGGAGTCTAGACCGAGCTCCTCTTAACCAGACAAAGAAATAGATGGTAGAACCTGAGACCTTACTGATTGTGAACTTATTGTGTAGGCTTATAGGCCATATTGGTCTTGATGTCTTTGTGGCCTCTGGAACCTAATGCCAGGGGCATTTCAAGTAAGTCTTAGAGCTCGAAGATCTTTGAGAAGTAACACCATGCCAGCAAATCTTTTTAAAAATCTGTTTTCTGTGTAGAATGTCACTAACTGTGTCAGGCTTGATAGCTCAGGACCAAAATTACTATACATTGCTCATTGAAATATCATCAAGATTTAAGAATTTTGTGTGGTAATTTTGTGTGGTAGTTAGGTTTTTTTTAACATAATTACTTTTCATTAGTAGAATAGTGGACTCCGACAGAGGGTCATTGTCAATGAGATATACATTTGTTCTTACAAAGGTCTTTTGAAATGAAGTAACTTTATTATATGCTGTATTGCGTACAGTGAAGCACGTTTATTATGAACACAGGTAAAGCAATACCTGCATCTAATGAAGTAAAATTCGTTCTCAAAGTAAAACTGAAAATCCAATATATTGTATACTTTACAAAGAGTTTCAATCTTTTTTCGTACTTTTTTTTTTGCAGGAGTCATTTGAATTTTCTTTTAAAAATTTTTTTATGTGGAAGATAATTATTGTTTTGAATGCAGAAAGGTTACACATACTGTTGTCTGTTGTCTATAACTTTCAAATTGAACCTTTACTTCGAGTATTGTTGATACAGAGTTTTTTTTTTTGTTGTTTTCAAATTGCGAAGAGGAGGGCACATCCATATTTTAAGTTTGATATTTTTTTCCACATTTTCAGCAAGGACAGTCATCCTTTATGAAATGCTGTATACAATATATGTCATTAATGCAGATAGCAAGGCTTTGTTAATATTTTTGGACCTTGGTACATTATGGTACTTTAGGAAGTTGACTCTTTGGCTTTTGAGCACATCTGTGTGAGTAGATGCTATAACCGTAGGTAACGATTCAATACTTATTTCATTGGTCCAAACATATATACAATTATGACTTATAGCTATATCCATGTAAATTTTTTAAGTCATTGCAAATTTTTTAAGTGTTTGAAAAGGACTGCATTTTGTGATGAAAAGATTGTTTAATAAAAAAAATTCTTAAATCTATATTATTTTACCATTTTTGTTTCAACTGATATATATCATCAATACCTATACCTCCAGAATGTATTTCAATCTGAGTAATTCATAATCAAGTAGTAAGATTATAATGGCATTAAATTCTTTAATTTTAATAGTTAAATATTTTTCCCAAAGAGAACAACAATTCTTACAAACATCCACATTAAATTACCTGAATTTTGTATAAAAATTTAGCTTTTTGGTCAATAATTTTAAAAATTGTATGCCCTTTTAAAGTTCCGACTTAAATTTAAGGCGAGACTTTGTAACTCATGTACAATTTTAAAAACTTGATTTTATACTTCAAGCATATCTTTTTAAACTCACAATTTCAGTATGATGATTTTTTCTGTATTTCAAGTGTGAAAAGGTCATAACACCCCCCCCCCCCCAACACCCCCCCAACACCCCCCCCCCCCCCACCCCCCCCCCCCATCTACTAGCATTAAACTTTTTCATATCTATAATGTTAGAAGACGTGATTTGATGTAATAATTGATTCGTGTTGACACCAACATATAAGACTAGTTTTAAAATGCAAATAATTCGTAAGTAACTTTTAAATGCAAAAATGTTCAAGTTGAACACTCTGTAGCTCAATAACAAGCACTTTGACCCCACTTTTAATTCATAATTCTCCTTCAAGGTAGAAATTAAAAAGTATACTTTTAAAAAACAATTACAATACTTCAAAACTTGGATTTAAACCTCATTGATAGTCATCAAAGTCATGGAATTTATGTATGATATTTCTTTTAGATAAGATATATTATCTCCCTTATTTACACTGTGTATTGACCAGAAAACCTATAAGAACTACTGTTATCAGGTCCTGAATTAATTGCTGCCAAATTCGGTCAGTTCCTTGGACAACAGAGAGCTGCTTCATAGTGAGATGATAAATAACCTTTGCTGTCATACTTCTGTCATCTCCTAGCTTGGACCTATTAATGCAGTAACTCATCCATGGACAAATCATGATATTCATAAAACATGTGGTTGATATGTCCTAGTGTTTCCATCAATGCTGGAGTTTTGGATGAACTTGCTTTAAACTGTGAAAGTTGTCTAATTCTTGGGTTTAGTGCATTTTATTGGCCATTTGTCATAAATGTATTTGTGTTGTGCTGCAATTTACAACCCCTCAGGTATACACCGAAAACCCCAAAGATCAGTTCAAAACAAGTGTTGAGCAAGTGAGATTTTACTACTGCAGAGGATTGAAAAATTATTTGTCTGATGAAAAAGACTCTTGTATTACAGAACCAGCCTGATGTCTGAGGTTATCCATGTCTTCCCAAAAACTTCACATGAAACATAATCACTCTCTTCTAAAAGAATTCACCTGACAAATACCGTTTAAGGATATTTATTCTGGTCATTAGAAAAATCAATGAAGTTCTAATTATTGTGCAAGGCAACCCTGTATATAATTCAGGTGTTATGTAACGCACAGGTGAAAATCGCAAGATCATCCATATCACAGAGGAAAAAAAAAATATCTGTACAAAGTCTAAAACAATGTCGTCTGCATCACAATCTTCTGACAATTGATTGAAAAAAATGTGTCCCTATTGATCATTTTAAGGACCTTTCAGCCATATTATCCTCCCTTATCAATGTTCAAATTCCGTTCAGTTTCAACTTGAATAAAGATAGGAATTTTGAGCTGTCACTGTTAGATAGTGGGTTCTTTACACCTGTCTATGGGTGCAGTCGGTGTGTTAAAAATATGCAGTGTGTGTTGCTTCTAAGGGATTTAAAGTAATCAATCACTTTTTAAACAAAACATTCTTGTTCTTTTTATGTATGTGTCTCAGGATGTTATTAACATAAATAAGACTGTAAGAGTTAGTTCCCTTTACTCTGTGAAGACGCAGTAGTGAGAGCAAAGAAATACAGTAATGGGATAAAAATGGAGTGAATAGAGATTTATTTGTGAGAGGAAATGGGGATTGTTTGGTCCAGTGTGTTGGTATATTGACTTAAGTCAACCTGTCCATTATGTCTGTTTTTGTCCATAATAAGTTTTGAAGTGGTGTCCACAGTCTGAAAATCTCTGAACAAATATGTACAAAAAACTGGTTACATCAGTCTCTTGGTTTGGCTAGTTTGTGTGAAAGTGTGAGGTGTTACCCCTCTGGGTTTAAATGTCGTGTGTACAAAATGTTAGTAGTGGTTCTTATTGTTTTCTGAATTCTGCTTTTGATGGCTAACAGTGCATTTCATCTGGTATCTAAATCTGTGAAGTCAACTAGTGGCATCTCTGTGGTATGTGGATTTAAGTATATGCATATTGTATCTCTTGTGGCATATTGGTTGATTCTAAACTGTTTTTACTTTCGTATTTAATAATGTAAGTGAAAAATGGATTTTGATTGTAACAGCAAATTTTCATGAATGATTAGTGTGTATGAAATGGCAATATTAGTTAAAATTGTAGTAAAAGATTATCTTTCAATGCAATTTTATTGACAATATGAAAACTTTTGTACTAACACAACATTTGATAGTGTAAACAGTGAAACCTAGGACACACCATTTTGACATTTATTCCTCTTGAAAGGTATCTCATAAATTTTATGAGATATCTTATAAAAGTTAAGATATCTTTATCCTTTATATGAAATCTTATAAAACATATAAGATGTCTTATATGTTTTATAAGATATTTCATAAAACTTTACAAGATATCTCATAAATGAATTTTTATAAGATATTTCATAAACTTCATATATATCTTATAACTTTTATAAGATATCTTATAACTTTTATACAATATCTTAAAACTTGTATAAGATATCTTATAAAAGAAAGTTTAGAAGATATCTCATATATTTTATAAGATAATTCATAAACGTTATGAGTGGGTTACAGCGGGTGTGACCGGTCGACAGGGGATGCTTACTCCTCCTAGGCACCTAATCCTACCTCTGGTGTGTCCAGGGGTCCGTGTTTACCCAACTCTCTATTTTGTATTGCTAATAGGAGTTATAAGATTGATCACTGTTCGTTATCTTTGCCATTCATGAGATATCTTATAAAGTTTATGAGATATCTTGTTTAGTTTATAAGATATCTTATATTTTATGAGATATCTTAAAAACTGTACATAAATGATGTGAGATGAGATATGGAAACTTTCTTTTATAAAATATCTTATGAAAGTTATGATATCTTATAAGAATTCATTTATGAGATATCTTATGAAATTATATAAGATATATTATAAAGTTTATGAGATATCTTATAAAACAAATAGGATATCTTATATGTTTTATGAAATATCCTATAAAAATAAATTCATTTGATATTGTCTATTTTTTATAAGATATCTCAAACTTTATGATATATCTTATAAACTTTATGAGAGATCTTAAATAGCTAGTTTATATGATATCTTATATATTTTATGAGATATCTTATTAACCGTAAATTATAATGTATATCTTATAAAATTTATTAGATATCTTATTAAAAATAGAAGATATCTCATAGATTATGTAAGATATCTTCTTGGAGAAATAGATATAAATATGGTGTGCCATAGAAACCGGTCTACACTGGACACACATGCTATCATTAAATTTTCAATGTAAACACAGGATACAGGATAATATACAAAAGTAAAAATGCATTTAGAGCCAAATTAAGTGTTCTAATTGAATAAAATTTCAGATTGCATACATCTGCAAAGGCAGATCCTTGAATTGATGTTAAAGGGGGCCATTCTAGACTAAGCCAGAGGTTTGTAAACCACGCGAGTCCTCTTTTAGGAGCAGTCGGTGAAGTGCCCTAGCTGCCCCTGGAAGCTCATGGGATTTGAAAAATTTGGAAGCATTTTCATTAATTAAACTTTAACTTGATATAGACATATATTGAACCTTTTCACTCTTTATGTTGGAACAAAAATTGTAGCTTTATCCTTCACTCTTTTTTTGGGGGGGGGGGGGGGGGGGGACTTAAACTCTCTCTGAATCTGCCATTGATCTGTATGTATAGTACTAAATAAATAGACAAGTTACAAGTTAGTTTTTAACCAAATACCATTTTTATGGAATTCCATGTGTATAATAATTTCGCAGGAATTACGTTTCAAAATATGTACACATATAATGATTACATAGATAGTCTTGCATGCCATTTAGTGTTAATTCAGTTAATGTCCGTCTTTTATGCACACATGTAGCATTAATTCCGTTCACGACTGTGGTTATGCATCTGTGATTGTTGGTTTTGTAACGGAGTCTGTTGATTTTATTTGAAGCTGGTTTGTTTTGTATTTCAGCATGTTTTTGAAAATTAATTGTTTGTTTTGCATTTACGTCTTTTTACCCTTTCCGCCACCCTCAGGAGTCCCTCTCAGCACCCTTTTAGTGTACATGTAACACTGTCAATAATATCAAGAATAATTTTCACTCAAATGGTATGAAATACTTCCTTTCAGCCAACTAATTCGACCTTCGTAGTGAATCAGCATTGGGGCAATATACAGTGTTGAAAGCAAGTCAATAGCTTAATAGGTTAAATTGACCAAAAGTTAGAAAAGTTTGGAAATGCTTTAATCATTTTAAACTGTTAAAACAGTCCCAGGAGGTCTTAGCAAATCCTCTTAGTGAAGCAAACAGGAGTTGTCTCTCTTTTGTCACAGCAATAAATTCACCTCGTCAATCACCCTGTTGTAAGAATTGAAAATAACTTTTGAGTTTATCAAGTAAAAAGATTAAAAGTACATTGATCAGCATTATGCTGTTAAAAATGGCAATGTTTCAATACATGCTATATGTTTACTGATTTATCTTAAACCAGCTAGCTTACACTCACAAGAAAAAGACCTGCCTTGATGTTAGAACCCTTTTTATCACCTCAGTTTTTGAAGATTGTAAAATATTCAGATGTGATTAACTACTTATGTTTTATTAAAACAGGTTAGATAAACAATCATTTCTTTGCAAATATTCTCTATGAAATAACCTAGTCTTTTCATTCCTTATATAGCTGAAATAAATGTAATGACCAACTTAAGTCTAATTGAAGGGATTGATATTTCATTTAGGGTCATATTCAGAATTACCATGTTGTATCAGTAAGAGTAAGGTTTCACACAGCATTGTAATATTAAATGGAAGGAACTAAAACTGCATTGACACTTGAATTTGAGAGAGAGAGAGAGAGAGAGAGAGAGAGAGAGAGAGAGAGAGAGAGATTTCTGCTCTTTCTTGTGAATATAATAATTTAAACTATTCTTAATTGACCCATTTTCACAGCTGTACAAGGACACACTCACTAGAGAAGGTAGTGACTAAAGGAGTTTTGCAAAATGAGAGAAAATTATATTCATAGAGTAATTATTTTGTAACTTGGTCAATCATAAAAGAATCTTATTGTGAAAAATATCCTTGTCATGCCTTCCTTTGGATGGAAAACAATGATTTTACATCTTTCTGAAGAAGAAAACAATTAAGACAGTAATAATTCTGTACAGTTCATTGAAAATGTTTCCTTTGAGGCTTATAATTATTGCATGCCTGATTTTGTAGATGGTTGACCATCAAAGTAAAATCTTGGCATGCTAGACAGGTTTTTGAACCTTATCCTAATTACAGTTAACAAGTCTTTTGAATCCCTAGATTTTAAAAATTTAAGAACAATTTAAATCTTAACATTTTAAATGTATGAATCATTCATTGGCCATGTTTCTAAGGCATGGCTCAGGAGTTAGAAAAAAGTGTAAGGAATTGCCAAAAGTAAAGCAGTTAAGTTCTTTGTAAGTCTGTGTTCATTGCCCAGAAAGGATGCTTTGTATAGTGAAACCTTCAGTTCTGAAACTTGAACAAGTCGGTGAAATGAATTCGGATAAAGTTTTCACAAAATATTTACCTTCTGGGTATCAAGTGGTTATAAGGAGACCATCTGCTTGAAACAACTGTATGAACCTAGGACCCTGAGAATTTACACCTTGAAATTTTTCTTATTTTGACTTTTTTTCCCTAATTCTGTTGTGACTAGGTTGTTTTCTATGGCCAAATGCATGAATGCGCCTTCATCTTTTTCAAATCTTCTTTGCACTAGACACAATAATGTACTGCATAAATAAAACGCTGTCTTTATTTATTTAGATCACGTACTTTATTTATTTTCCGTCATTAGTATTCAAATCAGAGTGACTAGAAACCAGAGGCAATGCATGATCATGTCATTCATACGACCTCCAAATCTTTATCAAGAGTGGCTTATTTTCAAGATTTTAGGGTATTTTGCTTATTCTGATGTTTAAAAATAATCAGTGTTTTCCAAAACAGCCTTGTGCAGATTTACAGATCAAAGGTGACAATGATTCTTGTCCCTGATAATGAAGGCTCTTTACAAATAATAAGAAATCTAAAGGATATAGACAGAGAATTTGTCTTCAATACTTCTCAAAGCCCATTAAGTCTCTGACATTTTTGGTGGAGCAATCTAAACCTTGGTATGTTATCTTAAATAATGGTACCTTGGGTATGCACACAATATGCCCTACATTGTCTGCTGTCATGTAAACGACAAGTTTTCATTTACTTCTATTTTCTGTTTCTAAATCATGATCATCTTTCAATTTTGCAGTTAGGTAGCAAAAGGTCATTGTGTGCAGTTTTCAGACTTTGGTATAAAGACAGACGTAGATGAATGAAATTGAGTTTAGAATCAATATTCACACTTGCGTATCAACACAAACTTTTAAGGCGAATCACGCCCTTCGTTAACTGAAAGTAATTTGCAGTGCCTTTGTCGTTACTTACTGTACTTAATTTGCCCCCCCAAATTTTGAAAATTGAATAGTATTGTACATTAAAAAATCACAGCATGGAATGTAAGAAAATTTAGGAGGTTGATTTTGAGTTCATAAAATTGTTTTCTTTTCAATGGCAGTTTTCATACAAATCTTTTAATAGCCACTTTGATGTGGGGTTTGAGCAAGGCACCAATTGTTTACTCAATACGTTATTTTGTGCAGGGTACTAGCACTTTTGCATTTAAGTGTACCCATTTTACAATCCCTATAGATTGCCAGCTAAGTTTTAAGGAATTTAGACATTTTACAACAAAATTTACATTTTGGCTTTTTTCCCTTTGTATATGTTTTAAAAGGATTTTGGTGATATAGAAGATATTGATTATATATAATAGACTCATTTGGTTAGCAATCTTGGACTGAACACTATATTTGTAAAGTTTCACAACACTTTCGCATATACCTGTGTAGATAAACCAGCATAGAGGTGCCTTGAGTTTTTATGAGAAATGTATTAATATAAAAGCAATTAACTAGTGACCTTAGGATACCATTCAAGGTCATTCCTTTGATCCTTACCCCTATCTTGTGATTGTATCAGTACCAGTTTGTCGTTAACCTATAAAGGGTAGTCAACAATTAGCCCAGGGTACATTATGTTTTAGGGTCGGGTTTTTAAGTTTTTATTGAGTTTCCTGTTTGTAATGATTTACGGCTTTAGGATTAATTTTACTTTATGAAATTATAGATTATGAGTATTGATAATTGCTAATTGAGAGTTAAAATCTTCAAAGCAAATGTAAGCTTCACAACAATTTTCATAATTCTTCATAATTGTGCACAAGAGAAATTGCTCTTTAGTATAAGTCTGTCCTCAGGGACCTATTTAGAAATTTTGTAATGTTACAAAATCATTAAAGCTACTCGAACGTTAAGATAGTGACTTCACTGTGCATATGATTTTGCAATATTGTTATGATCAGTTATAATCGGAAAAGGTATTCCATTTTGTTTGAAGATCAGGATTCACAATGCAAAATTATAGTTATTACAGATAGCATTGCTTTATAGGGAGAGAGATTGTGTATATATACAAGCCTTATCGTGTACTGGATGGCAGTAAAAATCTTATCAATAATTGTGCATAGAATCGTACAGACGGTAAAATAAGGCTTCAGCTCATGAAATAAAATGACCCTTTTACCATAAATAATATTAATTAGAAAACTGTCAAATAATTAATTGCAATATCTTGATGTGCAGTGTATAAGGGCCCAAGTTTTATTGATGTTTGATCAAACCCTGGAAAATTGCATTGCGTGCGCTCACTCGTCAGGTATTCATAATTCATAAAACACAAAGTTTTCTACAGAGAAGAAAGATGATACAAGAATAGTAGGTGTAGCGCGAGCCTATATTAGTTTGTTTGATCTGGCCATTGGACCACATGTCTTAATATATTTACCTGGTCATGGTTGATCGATTAGAGGGTATTAGAGTCCGATCTGTCTTTACCTGTGCAGGTTAAATCAGTATATAACTGTATGGAGAGCAACAACACAGGTGAACTAGGTATCGGAGGGACCTACCACCTGGTCACACCTTTCCTCTCAGACCTACAACCTACAAACATGTCATGTTACCTGGACTGTAATCAATTTACACCTGGGAAAAAGCGGACTACATTGTTTGTCTACGAATTGGCACCTTGCACTATATAGCAGAATGTCCATCAGTGAATTAAATTACGTGCTGAATGGAAAAGTTATTCCTGTTTCGTGCCAGTGTATAATGAAATAATATACCATTGAAAGAGGAGTATACATACTTTAGTGAAAGTTTAGGATTAAAGGAAAAAGTTATTGAAATTTGAGGTGAAAAATATGACTTTTAAAATATTTGTTTAAGGAGTTGTATTTAGAAATGTGTGTATTGGAGGAGAATTTAGTCATCAATGAGTAAATTTTCTATTTATGAGACGAAAGTTGGAAAATGAAAGCTGTGAATGGGATATTTATTGCTAAAAGTACAACATGGAAATGTGAGTTTATTATTCATGGGAAATGATCATGAAATTCTGGTGTCTGGAACAATTTCACAAGCGTAAAAAGTTTGGAGTCCCATAATGATGAAATGGTCCTATCGATCATTCAAAGAGCTGAAGGACCTTAAAGGGCCCAAAGGAGGGCAGAAAAAGGTAAGAAATGAAGAGGAAGATAGGAGTTTTAGAAAAGCTTGAATTTTGAAGTCAAGCGTTTCCATGGTGGAATTGGTCTTCATACTGAAGGGATCCTTTCACGTATGTTACTTATCCTCCAAAATAGATACCTGTATAAGAAATATTAATATCATATTTCATGTGTAGAGTGTCCACTCTCAAATGCTGCAGATCCAAAAAAAAACCAAACCATAATTGTGTTAATAAGGGAGGGCATGATATTAAAAGATGACACACTTTTTTTTAATTTTTCTAATCCACACCTACAATAGATTTTAAAAATTTTCCTGTAAATTTTGCCAGATCAATAGGTGGTGTTTATTCAACTTTATTAATTCATATATGTATTGAAAGTCAATGAGATTATGGGCCATCGACAAATATAACCAATACTTTTTATCTTCACTAGATATTGCTTGGCAATGTTGTTATATGACCTCTTATTGAAGGTGTTTATTTCAAAGTGGATAAATGATATTCAAAACAGTTCATATTGAGAGTTAATTACGATACGCACTAAATGCAGACTTCAGGGATTTTGTCAGAATGAAATATTAATCCCTATTGGTAATTGAATGTCTGGAACATTAGTACAGGGTCCAATATACTAGCAATGCTTTCCTGAAATATTTCATTGTGGTACAAACTTTTTCAACACCCTTTATATAGTTCTGAAAGTCACCCCGATTATTGCGATTCTCTAACAAATATTTTTATATAAGGGACTATAGTGTGTGCTCATCATTCCAGTAGGATTTGAACCAAAGTTGAGTTTCCTGTCGGTAAGCAAAACCACTTGACCAGTAAATAAGGAAGTAACATACAAAAAGTTGCAGAGAAATAAATTAGGTGTCTAAATATGCAGTATACCTATGTCCCCTATTAATGGTTATGATGTAGATGTGACTGACATCTGACGGGATTTATGTAACGGGGTCTGGCCTTGTCTGTGCATTGATTACCTGTTCTTTGCATACAGTGGTACTAATTATCTATAATATTTCATTTGAATACATTCCCTAGCTCCCGTCTTTTGAATTAATTTGTAGGTGCACTTGGTGTCCTGATATGTAATTGTGCATATACAAAGGGAAATATAGAAATGGATATTTTGAAATGAATGATACTCAATTTCAAGATAAAGTTGTTTTCTTTACAGTGTATCTAAACCATGACCCCAGATTATTCATAAATGAGCTTTTGTCAATAGAATATCATTAGAATATTCTTTTTTTAATGAGATTCACAAAGAATATTCCAGATTTTCTGGATTACAGAAACCTTTTGATCTTTCATATTTAAAAGAAAATGGACAGACTTTGTTCATATTTTTGTCAGATTTACAAGGATCAAGTGATGTTCTGAAAATCTGGATTACATCACTGATGACAATAACTGTAGCACAGATTACTTGGGATCCCCTTTAAATGTACTGTTGACAGCAATCCGTAAAAGATTATCTGTAGAAAGCCATGTCACTTCACCCCAAAAATCTATACATCTTCAAGGCATGCTTGTCTTCTGAAAGCATTAACAGAGCATCGATTTTTTTTTTCGATAAGAGGTGATTTTAAAAAAAAAAAAAAATTGACATAATAATGTACATTGCATAGATAAAGCATGGATAATGTGTAAATAAATTTTTGATATACAATAGTAAGAAAATTAATGTTTGAATCATCAGGTGATTCTTTAGGAGAAATGCAAATTGGTTCATTCTTAAGACATTATCTGGTTGCTATTTAGACTGCTTGCATACTGTATGACTAATTGAGAATAATTAATGTAGTTTGAGACAATATCTTTTAATATTTTGCATGTTTGAATAGAGTCACAACATGTCTAGAGGTTGTGTAACTTTCTTAAATTCATTCTGTGCCATCCATCAAATGGAGTAGAGAGAACTAGCTCAGTTGTCACTTGGCGAATTCGAAGACACGGTGCACACAAGGTTGAATTGGCTGCTTGTTCTTGTAGTCTGTGAAAGTATTAATTGAAATGTCTCTGACCTACTTGTTTTCTACAGCTTCTCAGTGTTGGAACTTTGTTTGGGATCTTTGTGGTATGTTCTTGTACAAGTTCGGCTGGTTCACTGAGGTTATACTTTTATGGCATGTGCCTAATGTTGCTGAAATTTCTTTTTTTATACCTATCAGTTTAAAGAAGACTGTGCACTGCCTTGATCTTTTCATTGTGATTCAAGTTTTAGATTATTTTGTATTCCATTCCTATTTGTCTGATATAGATCCAATCATTTTATAATGATTTTTTGTGTGCTCTGTTAGCAATGAAAAGAAAAAAAAGTCATGGGTGGCAGTTATATAGGTGTATCCTCTTTTGTGGTGAAAAAAGCTATGGTAAATTGCACTAGAAATTTAATACAGATGATTTGAGCTCTTTTCACCTTGTTGATTTTTCCAACTAGTTTGCACAAATATATGGATTTTGAAAGGTGTTTTGAGTTTTCGACCTACAACAGCTTGCAGTAATGCAACTTGATCTTTTGAAACTATATATTTAAAGATGACCATGATGATGATAGATTTAGTTATTGGACCTTTTGATCTCTAATACATGATTGCAACACAGCTGTTTATCTTTTACTTGTCACTATCCTTTTGTTTTGTAAGTTGTTGAGGTAAAAATGGCTGTCACAATCTGTTAAATGAAAATATTGAAGAAATGAGTCACTGCTTTAGCAACATTTTGTCCTAAAAGGTTAAGGTACACATATTGAACTGATTAATGGGTAACAGCAAGATGGATCTTGTCATTAATGGCATGTGCAATAATATTGATATTTGCAGATCATTAAAATATGTACACAATGTAGGGAGTTCTTTTATGGGAGCAATTGTCCTACAATATAACAGGACATATGGTTTTTGTGGTCTTCAGACCATCATCCAGACATTGTTTGGAGAACACCTCTGCAGATAACACCCTATTTGATTGGTCAATAAAAACTGGTGTTGTGCGGGTCTTGATGGTCTTGTATGAATGACACTGTGGAACAGTGGGTCCACACAGAGAACTGATGGGAAAACATGAATCAGGTTCACCATGGTGGACAATTTCTGACAGCTTTATGATGGAGATTGGACATGACTGTCCAGTTACAGGTGCCTGGTCACTGTTCTTGTCTTCCTGTTTGTTAATCATTGTCCGGAATGAGGTTAATCCTGTCATGATATGGATGCATGAAATTGCAGTTCATGGATGTAACTTTTCATTATGTGATGGAAGAGACGCACATTAATATTTTGATACCCTAAAATAATTAGTAGATTTGATCAACCATGAAGTAATGAGTATATAATGAAACAGCGAGAACTAATATATAATAACTCAAAATATAGAAATCAAAGAGACTCTCAATCATCTCCGAGACTCTCAATCATCTCGGAGACTCTCTGGCAAAAAACCAACTTATTGATTAACACTCTGAACTTTTAAAGATAGTACCCAGTTGGATTTGTCTGTTATTGATCTGTGTAGGTAAAAGTGGTCAAAGCCTTTTAAAATATGGATGAAATACATACTATATATGAAAAAAAGTCTTCTGGAAGCACTATGTGTGGCCCAAGTAATTATAAACGTAGACAATAATTTTCAGCGTACACCGGAATCTTCAATTATATATACTTCAGTTGAGAAACGACCGCCTCTTTTGGGTATTAAAACTTGTTTTGCTTTTAATATGACAGCTGCCTTTATATAAGGAGTGTGAAACATTTCCGTTCTTGCTGTAGGCCAATTTGTAACTTAAAAATGATCCTGGAGTGAAATTTCAACAAAATTAAATGTAAAAATATTATACCAACTGCCAGTAGCCAGCAATTAAGAACAGCATTATCTGTTTTAATGCTGATGCCTAACGTAACTTATAGTAATAATGTCAAGCCCAAGACAGTTACTAACCAGAAATCAAGACACAGAATTGAATGGCATTTGATTATATGGAATTAAACCTTGATTACTAAGTTCAATTTATGTTAGATTACTATGTAAAAACATCAAGATAAGCTCTGTAGAATATGGCACTGGTAACAGAGGTTCACACAAAGGAATCAAGCAGTGCATTAAATGGATGCAATTAATAGCTTCAATACAAATTTTATAGAGACAGTTAAATCAGATAGATTTAACAGGATTAATTACTGTGTCGTGTCAATATTCGTATTCAAAGTAAAAACTTATAATCTCCCGTATTGTTTCGTTATTCCAATTTCATACAGACTTTCTCGGTGTTCCTCGTGGAAGGGATTATTATATGATTATGTTCTTGGGAACTTTGACAAATAGTAGAACACAAAGATTTGGACAACACTGTTAAAACTGTTGAAAATGGGCTCAGGAATCAATACCTAACGACTGGGTCCCTTCCCATTATTGATTCCTTATTATAGTGCACTGCAAAATAATCAGCCAGTATCAATCAACTTTGTCAACTTTCTCCCCTTACCAGTTCAACAGACTCTTCCCACCTCATATTCACAATGAATAATTATTACAATGGCCCCCAGAAAACAGCTGGGACAGTGGTTGTTCCCTCTGAAGTGTTTGCTCAAACCCTAAGTCTGTGTTTGAATTTGTGTCCCATTTGATGAAAGCATAGGAAATGCCCGTTTGAAGACATTGTCTTGCGATTTTCCCAAGAGCTGCACTCTCAGGATGATGAGAGTGATATCACATGTTTTCTTCACATAGTCAGTACTGCCCATAGAAATATGGAAGAAATCATAAATCAGAGAAAATGCCATAATTATTTGAATACTATAACTGGTTTATATAAATAAAAAATTTATAAAGTTTGTGGTGTGATCTGGCCTGTGAGGTTATAGTGACACGTATCAACTATAAATTCAAGTTTATATACTGGCATCGATATCATCAATAAATTCAAGTTTATATACTTGTATTGATATTAGACCCCCCTGAACATTTTCAGAGGGCATAGAGAGCATAAAGAAAACACATATTCTGAATTTTGGCACTGCATGTGGTTATGATTTCTGACACCAAAGAAATGGCATTGAAGTTGTCATTGGGACATTATAACTATATATAATTTGATTTTATAATTTTATTTTGAGGTTATACAACCAACAAGTTTAGTGAAGAAAAGTGAATTTTCAGAATAGTTGACCCGCCATATGCAGAATTCAAGCACACTTCTATTATTCAAATCAGTTGAGATTTTGCACCCAAATTTTAAAATTGGTATGTATATAGTATAATTTATTTTGATTTATATATACATAATGTATCAAGATTTTAATTGATATAGATGAATTATGACTGTTTATTAAAATTGAATTTATTTTCTTTTGACCCAATCATAAAATGCTACTCTTATTTTCATTGATTATTCACTGAGATTGGGTTTGGGATTCTGTAACATTACAAGTTCATGCTATGCTTGCCTTGCCTGTTTCAGAGAATTTGAGTAATTCAAGAGAGAATTTAGTACTGTTTGAAAACTGACAAACCATTTTATTCATTGGGGATTCATTTTTTGTGATTTTTTGGTACTTAAATATTCAAGCATTCCAGTCTTCTATGAACAGGGGAAAGTTGACGATGCTGGCCGGAACATTAGAAACACGTCAAACAAGAAATTGAGACCCCACCAACATGCTAGATTTTCTTAAACCATGAAATTGATAAGTTATATGTATAAGTATGATAACTTAAGTGAATGAATTCAGTGATCCAAATAAGGACAATATAACGACACTGTGGCATTGTTACATGCAAGGAAAAAGACATCGTTTTGTAAATCATGAAACGAGTGAATCTAATAGCTGGACCTACATTCTAGTGTCAGCTCTGATACACATCACCTGCTTGGTTTCAGGCAGTAAACTTTTATAGTGTCTATTTGCACACTTTGATGTTATTGATAAATTGTTTAAGGGTGGAAGAATCATTTGAAATCTTGTAATCATTACCCTGCTCTTAAAAAGTTGAAATATTTGAAGTTCTGTGACATGTTTCACTTGCATTTTCAGGCTGTGAAGGGAAATGGCTCTAGTCATATTTTGAAACTTTCGGATCATAAATTGTTTTAAGTTTTGTAGATGTTGAATGGTAAATTATATGATATTGAGCATGTTTATACCCACATAACATAACAAACTATCATGAAACTTTCACTTCAACTTAATCCATCCCAGTGTGTTGACTGTGGGGATCAAGTATATTATGTACATGTAAAGGTTACATAAATGACTTATTCATTGAACATTCAATAATCGTGTTTCTCTAGGGTCTTAAACCATTAATATAGCTAAATTTCAAAGTACATGTTTGGTGGTATACATTTTATAGTTACACCTACAATAGCTGATCTCCATTTCAATATTGACAATGGGTTTTTATCTCAGAACTGGTCATTCTTAACTGTTAAATGGTTCCAGGATTTTAATTTGCAAATTGTTCTTTGTGATTGGCAAGGATTGGAAACCATTGTGACCCCCTGTTTGCTCTGGCGGTCCTGCTTGGCAAAATGACCACCTAGTGCAAACTGAACCTACTCTAACCCTAATTTAATTTGAAACTTCAATTGAACAAGGGAGATAAATCTATTCGATCTTGACTAATGTTTGCCCTCAATGATTGATTGGTATGATGTAGGGGTTGAAGAAAAAGAAGGTGAAAATAATTTATCAAAGATGGGGATTTAATCAATTTCAATTTGTCTGCTTGTTCAATGGTTTTGAACTCTAACAGGAAATGGGTATTCTAAGCCTTTGCTTCAGAAAGAAAAATTTCCTGAACACCTGATGCCCAATGAACAGGAATTAATGCATTTAAAAAGATTTGTTTTTGTGTGTCAATTTGAAGGACTGAATCTGTTACTATTGTTCCTTGGGATTGGCCAAATATACTCCACAACCTTTCCAATATTCTGTGTGTCACTCCACAAAATTTTTGTTGGTACTCCCTTACAACCTCCCTCTAAATCAAAACTCTGCAGAGGGGTCTCTTATTTGACGATTCTTTAATATTTCAATGAATAATGTCATTGTTGAATAGATCAAAAATTGTGATAATCGTAAACTAATATTGGTGTCCAAAAAGGGCAGCTTGGTGCAGGAAGCCTTCAGAAGTTTCATACCTCACTACGCACAGACCAGCAAGACTTTGTAATGAACTGTGGTCTTTGTCCCATTTAATTCTTGTCATACCTGATTGTTTTCTAGTGTTCTAAGTTCTATACTGAGCTGAATGCACTTGTTCTTTTATCAAAATGTCACCGGTTTTTTGTTTTTTTTTACTCTTATTTCCCAGTCGTGTGGCGACTTGATTGATAGATATCTTAGTGAAGTCAACAGCCCAGGAACTGTCTTATCTACAATCACTAAAACTTTCCCTTTTGTTGTTTTAAAGATTGAACCTTATGGAGGTAATGAATGAGATTTGTTTGTTTAATTGTGGATGACGAGCACATAGAATGGCTCATCTTTTTAGAGAAGTGGTATGACAGAGTGTTAGAAATGTGATATACTAGGTGGTTGATAGTTATCGTGTACATTAAAATGGACAGGCATCTTCATTCATCAATCTTTTTGGTTCAAAGACCGCAGACATGTACAGCATTCCAACTGCTTAAGTCAACTTGCAGTCTCTTGATAAATATTGACCATTTAAGAACAATACAAAACATGATAGCCCTTTGTGGTACATAATGACTTTTCTCAAAGGAAACATAGGTTATTCATCTGTACCAATCTCAGGGAACGTTGGTCAAACACATGTATTAACAAAGCAATCGCTGAGATAAGGATCAGGAAATTGGACTGAACAGGGATACCCTTAGAGTGTTTAATTAGCAATGATTTATGCTATGGATTTATGATATTAATTTGCCTCTGATCAGGAAATCTAAGGTCTTTTAGTGAAAGATCAAAAGAAGCAAAATTAAGTGATTGCACATATGTATGTTCTGGTTAATATCTGGTCACATTTGTAGTTATTGAAGTTTAAGTATTATATGGTATATGTACTAAACAAAATAGAATCTTTCAAATCAAATATTTTTGGATGTGGTTATGCTTGTGAAATAACATATTTTGAAAGCATAAACTTTTGGACTACATTGAAGTTATGCGGACACAAAATAGGCAAAAGAATAATGGAAAATTTTCTGTGTGTCATGCAGCATTCATATCATGTGAAATTGAAATAATAGCATTCAGTGCTTGCATGTATATTTACATTCTATTTTCATGATATATATTTTTTCAAGTGCAACTTCAAAATTTGAAGAACTTTCTGAACTTACTTGTCAACTTAATACAACTTGGGCTGGTAAATTTGAACATTGATGAGTTAGTTGGGTATTGTTATGTTGTAAGGCATTTATATTCCTATAATGTCAATATAGCATTCACATTATATGGCACTCATTGTCCTCTGATTGCCTTGCAAGTTTTTCTGAGGAAAGACTTGTTGATAGAATATTTCCATATGAAACAGAAATTAAGAAGAGAATGTACAAATTTTCCTTTTTCGTTCATGAAATGATCACACCATAATGTCGAATAGATTAGACAGAACTTTGAGGATTATGCCTAGTTACCATTGTAATTTTAGCATACACAAAACTATCACATGCCTTTGCCATATTTTGCAGGCCTACTTACGTGAGGGAGTAGCACTACAGAATCTAGGACAACATGGAGAAGCACTGGCTGCGTTTGGGGCAGGGCTAGTTCAGGATGCAAATAACACAAACCTCATAACGGGTCTTATTGACGCAGCACTCAAGTCTCCACTCAAAGGTATGTAAAAATAGTGTAAATGTAGTCGTTAGGACTTATATGGACCGTGGATAAGGGCATGGGTATAGTTCAGTGGTTAGAGCACCTGACTAGTAATGCAGGAGTCCTAGGTTCGATTCCCGGTCCAACCATACATTTTCTCATTTCCAATGTTACATTTGGTGCCATAGACCAACCCCTGGAACTGACAGGTGAAAATACCTGCTAGGGGATAAAGATCCTGGGTTGATGTTCTTCAAGGTATGAAGGAATTTAAGGAAGGAAGAATGTGGCTGTCAGATGGGTTCACTCGCCAATGGCCAGATAGCTCTGTTGGTAGAGCATCTGACCAGAGATTCAAAGGGCCCAGATTTGAATCCCATGCCAGTCTGGTCTGCTGCATTTTCTCCCCTCCTGTTACAAATCTAATTGCATAAAACTTTGATATATGATTTAAAATGTAAGACATGAAGCATAATTATTGTTAAGTGCAATGGACAGCTTATTGTTGCTGGATATAAGCATGATTTTGTCATAAATCTATTTGACATTTTTAGCTTACCTGAGTCATATGTTGATTGTTAACTTTTGACATTTGTGACTTCTTCCTCAGAACCACTAGGCTAACGTTAATAAAAGCTGCAATAAAATGGCCTTTGGGAAAGGTGATTCAAGTTTGTTCAAATAATTAAGAAATATTGAAAATTAAGGACATACGTTCATAAAATATAATTTTCTCAAGAGCCACTCTACCAGAAAAGGCCAAACTTACATGAAATATTCCTTCTACAAGTTTGTTCAAACCTTAAGCCCCCTGACCAGGACAGGGCCAGAATAGGGGTTACATAGGAATATAGGAAAAAAGTCTCCCGAAATAACCCCAAGAACTACAAAGGCACAGTTTCCATGTGGTGAAGTTGACATGCAGGCACTCTCGTGTAGTGGGGATTCAACTTTTCTCGTGATAAGTCTGCTGGATCAGGGTGGAACTGCAATAAGAATTCATATATTTCCCTGATGTATTAAATTAAAAAAAGAAAGTTAATTTTTCTCAGAACATGATATATGTTAATTATATCACTTAGAATTTACAGTTTTAAAAGACCAGGCAAAAGAACAGCCATCACTCTCTCAGTTTTATAATTTGTATGAAATTCTTAATTCAAAATTTCCATGTTCAACTTGAAATATGATGAAATTATTGGTTATTTGAAAGAAATGGCAGGAAATGCACATAATTCTGACACGGTACATGATAAATTCATGATTCCTTGCTAGAATCATATTTTTTGTGTATATCCTACCCGCTAACAACAAATTGAAACAAACGCTTTTGTTATGTACAATGTATATAGTTCATAATTACTAAGGCCAGTAACAATACCAAATTAACCTGTTAGTATACAGAATCCAGTAGAACAAAAGTAAAATAAGAGGAAAATGATATTTAGAATTTTGCATACCTAGTTTTAAAAGAAAAACAATAGACAGTAATATGCAATTCTTGTACTTCCTTAGATAAACTTGGACCAACATTCAACCAGTTGCAGAAGTTGAAATTGAACCAGAGTGCTTTTGTTATCATCTCTGTGATTGGTCAAGAACTCCTGGCAGCAGGTCATTATAGTGCTGCTGTGTCTATGCTGGAAGCTGCCCTGCAGATAGGAACATGCAGCTTAAAACTTCGAGGATCTGTTTTCTCAGCCCTAAGCAGTGCATACTGGGGTCTTGGAAGTATAGATACAGCCATCTCCTACATGCAGCATGATCTCTCAGTGGCGAAGTCACTTGGTAGGTATCAACTATAGCCAAACAATTTGGAAAAAATGTGACGTGTGCAGTTCACATACTGTAAAGGTCTTTAATTTTGTGGGGCTAAAATTTCACGATTTTTATCGTTCAGTATTTCAAATTGGTTTAAATTTTGCAGATAAACCTTCTCATGGATGAAGTCATACCTCAAATACTTTGAACAGCACTTTGCGATGGTTTTATTTTTGTGATTGTTAATATAATTGTGAAGATAGCAAAAATAAAACCCAAGCAAATATTTCCCCCTTTACATTAGTATGAATAAATTCATGTATTAATGTACATGTATTAAAAAATTGGTGTCATATATTTTATGAATGCCTTGTTACAACGAAGAACTAGATTAACTTTATACATAAAATGGCCTTGTTCATTCCATTTCGAACAAATTACTGCTAATGTACCTAATTTCAAGCATAAAAATACCTATTTAACATTTCTTCAACAGATTTTATATATGGAAGAAAAAAGCATGCAAATCTATGAAATTCTGAATTTTAATGGGAAAACGCCACATTTTGACAGTACATACATGATTAATTTATTCAAAATAGAATTGCTAGTTTATTTAAGGGCAATTATGATATTGATTTCCATTTTCAAATATTTTCTGTGAATATAAAAAATCATCCCATTTCCACCAAGTCATTAATAATAAATTTCAATCTGCCATGTTAGCATGCAATGGGAAATTGTATTTTAATCTCCTTTAGTATAGTGCATGCAAATTGAATGAAAATGGGACCTTTCAAATAAAGTGAGACCAAAAGATACTAAAATGTGATGTTCCAAGAGAAAGTGGTGCAAATTAATTCAGAATAACATGGCAATTTTTGAACTGCCTGCTAGCTACATTGTCAAAATTGCTTGCAATTTGGAATGGATACAATTGTAAAAATTGGCATAATTTGTAACTAAACAAGGGAAAAGAGCCACAATTAACCTAATAACTTTGCTTTACTAATTGCAAGTGAAATTTTTTTCAATGCATTGATTGCCCTCCAAGTGAATTATCATTGACTAGAAATACAGGGGGTAGAATATACTTTTTTTGGTCATGTCAATCTTTTGTGGCCTCATGCTAATTGAATCCGGGCTCATGTTTTTTCTGGGTCCAAGTTTAATATTTTGGCGTGCTTCCATTTTGTAAAGTTTGTGTTTATACAGTTGTATTTCATTGGCTTTCCAATAGAAATGTACACATTGTTTGTGTTCCTTTTAAATCTACGATCAATTATTCCTTCTTGTTTGCATTGTGTATTTATGATATTTTAATTCTTAAGACCATTGTGAAGGATGGTTTGAATTAAGTATATAATTCAGTACTAAAAAGATCTTGAAAACAACCAGGGGGCTTTCTTGGGTACATTTTACTCTGATATTAAGTCTCAGAAATGTAATGGACTAATGTTGTTGAAGGGGAGATCATTTAGAGCAAATGCAGTTTTTGAGGACTATATGAATTTGAATATTTAGTATCAATACTATTTAATTCCGAGATTCTGGCATTGCAACAACATTTGGATAAGTATGCTCTAACATTCTCTCAGGTGTTTCTGTCTTCAATATGCAGGAACAACACAATTCCTTTTCTCCTTTGCAAACATTATTTGAACACTGGTAGTCTTGCATGCATTCACAAACTTCTCAAACCGTGATTGATTTTTCAGTGTTTGAAATTCAATAAGAATTGACAGGTGTTTTCCTTCGTTTGTTATCCATTTGAAAAATGCATTTACTGTCGCTAAGTATGTACCTGGTAGAGAGATTATCATTCCAAGACAATGATTTCGTGATCTAGAGAAAATATCCGATAGTCTGAGCTGGGGTACAAGGTTGTTTTTAATGCAAGAAGTTTAAGACTAAATGATCTGATAATGTTGCTTGATATTGCGACCTACAAGCACACCCTGTCATTTCTTTATCTATAATCCTGTAGCAAGTATGTAAGTTTGATTTAAGATATTCTGAGTATTAAACTATCAGTGCCACCAATGGAGAGACATCAACAGAAACATTATAAACATGAAATCATTGTATTCTGTAAGAGAAACAAATGTAGATATTACAAAGATTTTCATTATTTTTTCCTGATATCTTTTTTCATTGGTTCCAAATCTGAAGATTTGTAGTATGCATTACATTAATATTGTATGAGGACCAGCAAACTAGGGATCTCTCTTAGATATTTCAGATCATTATGATGATAAAAACCAATACCTTTAGCTAGCTCACAATTTTTTGGATGGAGAGTTAATATTCCAGAGATTATCCTTGAGGGCACTACATAATTTGTCACTCCTATTGTGGAAACTTTTGGGAGATTTATCAGTGCCAAATTAGCAGCACGAAACCAATTTCTTGCTCAGTTGCCTTGGAGTATTCATTATTTGAATCTATTCATTTTGTCATTGCATGAACAGAATCTGATAAACTGTTTGACAAAATTATCTCAAAATTCAGTATTATATTCTTTCTTCAACAGTTGTTAAAATTTTCTTGCAATAGAATTAGATAGAATTTCTTCTTAGGCAGTGAATCCCTATTGCTTGAATCTAATAATATCATTTGAATGATATTTTGTGCCTATTGTGATTTCTTTGTTTGAGCAATTTTGGCATCACAAATTCGTAATACATGCATTTCTCAATTTTTGTTTAATAAAATCACTTTGTTCACTCATTCGGAAAATATAGGTCAGTTGCTGCATCCAAAACTTAATTGCATATCAACAGGCCAAACACAACCATTCTATCACGAACTAAAAAACAAGAAGAAAAAACCGAACTGTAGAAATAGTTTCAATAACATTAGCATCCATAAGAATTGTATCCTATCTAAATCCTCTGCAATCAACTTCATGAAAATTGCAAATCGGCCTTGTTTCGTTTTGTGATATATACTTTGTGTAAGTGATCACATCTGAATTTTAGAAAACTGGCACGAAAAGTCTGCCAAGATGAATTTTTAATCATCGATACCTGTATCATAATTATCTGACATTGGGAAAGTATTTTAACATCAAATGAAAACTTAGAATGTTTTAGACAAAATCTCCATTTTAGGAAAAAAAATACCTTTAAAAGAAAAGTAAATATTCTAACCATGTTTAGGGATTACATGATATAAAGCACAGGGAAATGTACATAAATAATCTTTTTGAAAATAACTTTTCGAATTTATTTGCAATCTTTATCAACTTGCAATACAGGAACAATTTTCACCTATGATGTAATTTTTTCAGGTGATCATGATGGAGAGTGCCGTGCCTATGGAAACCTGGGGTCAGCATACTTCTCCAAAGGTCACTATAAGGAGGCTCTGTCCAATCACAGATACCAGTTGGCCCTGGCGATGAAACTCAAGCAGCGCCAGGCCGCTGCATCTGCTTTGGGTAGTCTTGGACATGTGTACACCGCCATTGGAGACTATCCCAATGCTCTACAAAGCCACAAACAGTGCCTCTTTCTGATGAAACAGAGTGGAGATAAGCTGCAAGAGGCAAGGGAAATTGGAAATGCAGGAGCAGTGTATCTTGCCATGGGAGAATTCAGTAGTGCCGTGGAGTGCCATAATAAACATTTACAAATTGCTAAAAACTTGAAAAATAGTGTGGAAGAGGCCAGAGCTTATAGTAACTTAGGAAGTGCATTCCATTACAAAAGGGATTATCAAAAGGCAATATCTTATCATAGACAGGTTCTTCAGATAGCTGAAGGGCGGCAGGACAAGACCTTAGAAGCAAGGGCTTATGCTGGACTTGGTCATGCAGCTAGGTGTATGATGGACTATGAAAATGCAAGGAAATATCACGAAAAACAACTTGACAATGCTTTACAGACTAAGGATAAAGTGGCTGAAGGTCGTGCATGTTCTAATTTGGGAATTATCTTTCATCAACTTTGTGAATATAACTCGGCATTGAAACTTCATCAGGTGCATCTTCGTATTGCGAAGGAACTTGGAGATAATGCTAGTCAAGGACGTGCATATGGAAATCTGGGAAATGCATACTGTGCTCTAAAGAATTACGAACAAGCTGCGAAATATCATAAACATGAATTACAAATTTCTTCACAAGTGAATGACCGTCATTCTGAAGGAGCTACTCATGGAAACCTTGCTGTGGCCTATCAGGCATTGGGCATGGTGGACAAAGCCCAGTTTCATTACACAACTCATCTCAATATTTCCAAAGAACTCAAAGACACTCCCAGTGAAGCGAGAGCTTTGTGCAACTTGGGAAATTTCCACAGTTCAAGGGGAGATTACTCTAGTGCTGTGAGATTCTATGAGCAATACTTAATGTTGTCACAGGAGTTACATGATTCAGAAGGGGAAGCTAAAGCTTGCTTTAATCTTGGATATGCTCATTTTGCTTTGGGGAATCACCTTGAAGCTGTGAGATACTATGAACAGGATATGTCAATAGCCAGAGAGTTAAAAGACCAACTAGGCATGGGCAGGGCATATTGTAACTTGGGACTTGCCCATAAAGCTTTACATGACTATCAAGAATCATTAGAGTGTCAGAGGAACTGTTTAACTATCATGAAAAATGTCAAGAACACAAAAGGAATTTTCAGAGCACTAGGAAATATTGGGGATGTTTTGTTGAAAATGGGTGATGTGACAGAATCCATAGCAATATACAAAGAACAGTTACAAATGGCTAAAAAATCAAATAGTAAAGATTTAATAGCAACTTCTTATGGTGCACTGGGTGCTGCTCATCGGAATCTTGGGCAGTATGATAAAGCTTTAGGTTACCATACTCAGGAGCTTAGTATAAGGCAAGATATGGATGACCGTCGTGGTGAGTGCAGGGCACATGGTAACTTAGGAAATGTTCATATGTCTCTGGGACATTACATGGATGCATTTAAGTGTTATGAGGAACAGTTGGAGAAAGCTAGGGAGTTGCACAATAGCTCCCTAGAAGCACAGGCCTGTGGAAATCTTGCAATAACAAAAATGAATATGAATTGTTTTGAAGATGCAATAGGACTATTTGAACAGCAGTTAGCCATGTTAGAGCAAGTGAGTTGTGCAGCTTCCATATTTGACAAAGGTCGGGCTTTGGGCAATCTCGGTGACTGCTATGAAGCCCTGGGAGATTTTGATGAATCTGTGAAATGTCATGAACAGTATCTTGCAATATCTCAACAAGCCAACAGTTTATCTGATCAAGACAAAGCATACAGGGGTCTTGGAAATGCCCACAGAAATATGGGCAACCTCCAGCAAGCCTTAGTGTGCTTTGAGAAAAGACTTGTAGTGGCTCATGAACTCAACAGTAGCTCAGCCAAAGCATCAGCCTATGGTGAGTTGGGCTGTTTGCATAGCCTTCTGGGTAACTTTGAGCAGGCTATTTCCTGTCTGCAGCACCAGTTGAGCATTGCACAAGAGATGGAAGATAGAAGATGTGAGGGAGAGGCTGCCTGTGGATTGGGAGGAGTTTATCAGAACATGGGAGATTATGATAAGGCTCTAGAGTACCATCAGATGGACCTGCAGATAGCCGAACAGACAAGCAACTCCACATATCAATGCAAGTATCTTTCTTTGTCACAGACATTTCAGGAGCAGATAGGGGGCAACATCTAATTAACAATGATTAATCAGAAGAAGTTAAGAGTTTGAGTGGAAATTGATCCTTGTATAGTTTTCTCCACATGGATCTGAAATTGTCATGGAATGTATTTTATATTCCATCTGAAACTTGTAAGAATTTTATAATTGAATTGTGATTTTAGGTCGAGCCTATGGAAATCTCGGTCTCACCCACGAGTCACTTGGAAACTTTGAGGATGCGATACAGTACCAGGAGCAGCACTTGAGTATTGCAGCTCAGCTGAATGACAGAGTGGCAAAAACACTGGCTTACAGCAGTCTTGGTAAATATGGGAAATTTATTGTTTTAGATTGACTGCATTAGGTCTGGTGTTATCTGTATATCCTAAAGCTGGGGGGGGTTAAGTGCTTTTTCACATTAAAGCCTACACACATGTTTAAGTCGATAAAATTGCCTTATTTTTAGCTGTGATTTAGTATTCATGGAAATACTTTGATTTGTCTAGGTCGTGTTCACCTTGCACTGAATAACCACACTCAATCAGTAGAGTATTTGCGACAAGGTCTTACTATCGCTGAACAGTTGGGAAGAAGAGAAGATGAGGCGAAGATACGCCATCGCCTTGGACTGTCCCTCTGGGGTAAAGGAGATCTGGATGAGTGTCAACAGCAGTTGTACAGGGCCACAGATCTATTTGAGAGCATTCGACGGGACGGCCAGCTCAACAGCGAGTACAAGATGTCCCTGTTTGACCTTCAGACTGCCTGTTATCAGGCACTGCAGGTAAAAAGATGTGTCAACATAACATTTATCATATTTGTTGACATTTAGCAGATATATTAAGGATTTTCCAAACCCTATCATTTACTTCTCAGAGGGAGACTTTGTATCTGGTTAATTTGTACAGTCATGACTTACTGTAGATAATGACACTCAAGAGAGCATTCAACTCTCCAACAACATGAAAATTGCTTTAATCTTTATGAACTAACATTTTATATAATCTCCTTATGACAGCGTGTACTGGTGTCAATGAATCGGCATGAGGAGGCTCTCGTTATGGCTGAGCGAGCCTGCACGAGGGCTTTCATCGACTATCTGCTGGAGAGACAGGCAGGAAGCGAAGGGATGTTCCGCAATGACATTGACCCCGCCCCCATCACATGTGAACAGATTGTCAACATTGTTGCAAAGCAGAAGTCTTTGGTCCTATGTTACTCCATAGCAGCAGGATATCTGTATAGCTGGCTTCTGACTCCTGACAATGGTAGGCAGGAAAACTAATCTCAGAATGAAAAAATTCACAGTAAATGAAAACCATCCTAAGGGTCATGGAGATCAGAAAGGAACATTGTATAACAATTAGTAGCTTGATAGAAATTAAGTCATAAGTGACTGATCAAAAAGCATTAAAAACAATTTCACTGACATTCTTTAAAATCTATATAGCTTCATACATTACCATTATTATTTTATTTTAAAAAACCCCAATGAATTTCATAATAACCTTGTTAACACTAGTAAAATATAAATTCAGTACACACCCCTTTGTGTTACTTGCAGTACATGTTTAATACATGTATATTTCATGAATTACAGGCATTGTCAAGTTCCATGAAACCAACATGTCTGAGCTGGAGACCGACTACGGGGAACACAGCGACACGCTGAGCATGAGGAGCGTTAATTTTGGGTCGTGTTCCGTTTTAGACCAGTATGTGGGACACGTCAGAGAGTCCATGGGAATAGAAAGCCACACTCCAAAGTAAGCAACAAATGCAGTGAAGGATGGGGTCTTCTCATATTCATTTAGATGCTATGAGATGTGATATTTTGTATGGAATAACTATAGAATATATACTTCAGAAATAAATTTCATTTCTGAAAATACATGAGGGTATGAACTGCATAATTCTTAACACCAGCATACTTCATGAAGCGTGTCAGCTTGGCGAGACACTGGCTAACTTTGTATATGTTTATCTTTAGATGTTGAAGTAGTAAATATACATTCATTTCTCTTCCTAGGAACAACATCAGCCGAGAGAGTGAGACAGACAGCGAATCCGATGACGTCTGGCAACAACACCTGGAGGAACTTGGTGACAAGCTCAATGCTGAAAATGACAGGACAGGATTTCTGAGGATGGTCAACCGGAATCACAAACTCAACAGCAGCAACTACAGTCTCAGTAGCATGTTCAGTCTGTCAACCAACTTCACCACAGCCAGCTTCAACATGCACAGAAATTCCAGTCTCCGCTTGAAGTCCCAGGCCTCCAGTAGGGCTCCCTTGTCTGTGTTATACCAAGTATTGATAGCTCCCATGGAGGAAGCCATCGCTACGGTGTCTGAAGAATGGGGTGGTGGACCTATTGATCTGGTCCTTGTTTTGCAGGGAGAACTCTATCTGATTCCATTTCCTGTGTTACGGAAGGAACAAAATCAGGAGTACATGTTTGAACGTTTTAATTTGAATATCATGCCGTCCATAACTGCTCTTTCTAATGGCCAGAAACGTGACCGTCATGGTCGACCTGTGATTGATTCCTCTGGAGCTGTCATCATTGGAAATCCTAAAATGTCATCTTCTGTCAGTCAAGGGTGGTGTTTCAAAGACATTCCAGGATCAGAATATGAAGCTAGAATTGTGGGAGAACTTTTGACTAGCCGTCCACTCATTGGAGCAGAAGCTAACAAGGCTGTTGTCATGAATCAGATTGAACAAGTTGAGGTCATCCACTTTGCCACTCATTTATCATGGAAACTTTCCTCAATTGTGTTGTCACCTAGTGATAATTTGACCACCCAGCACTCTTTTCCCTCCATTGACTCGGATGACAGTTCTAGTGATATGGGAGGCTTTGATGGACCTTCGTTATCAGAATATCTTCTCACGGCTGCTGATATTCTAAACCTCAAACTTCATGCAAAACTAGTTGTGTTAAGTTCCGGGTATACGGATGACCGTGCAGGCCGCATAAACTCTGATGGAGTAGTTGGACTCACTCGAGCTCTATTGAGTGCCGGTGCCAAGTGTGTTCTTTATTCTCTCTGGCCAGTTCCTGATGGTGCTGCCAAACTTTTGATGAGGAATTTCTACACTGCTCTCCAGGAAGGTCGAAGGGTCACACAAGCTCTGTCACATGGCATCAAGTCTGTTCAGTCTACAAAACAGTTCTCCCATCCAGCAAACTGGGGAGGGTGGATACTTGTTGGACACGATATTAAACTCAGCAGTAAGATCGCTTTAATGGGACATGCTATATGTGAACTACTACAGTCACAGAACCAGTGCAGAGAAGCCATGAGAGTCCTACTGCATCTGGTAAGACTCGCATATTCTGAACTTGTGTAAAGGGAGAAACAACATTCTTTATAAACTTAGTATGTAATGATTGAGGGATGGAAATTTTTGAGAAAGCTTTATCTGACACAGAATTATCTCCCACAGTCTGTATATTATACATGTGTATTAGCAGTTGATATATTTTCATGTCTGGCTGTCTTCATTTTAATTGTGATAATTTATAATCATTCCTAAAATATGAAATTCTATATTTATGATACCGGTATGAAATTCTATATTTAGGATACCGGTATGAAATTCTATATTTAGGATACCGGTATGAAATTCTATATTTAGGATACCGGTATGAAATTCTATATTTATGATGCCGGTATTGAATCACACTGACAATACTACATTCAGTTGGACTTTGTTATCTCAAACATCGTTATCTCAAACATTGATATCTCAAATACCATGGATATGTCGAAGTGATTCAGAAGTCCCAACCACTTATTCTTTAAATATTTTACCCTCGATATCTCGAATCCTCGAATATCTCGGAAGTTTTTTCTCGGTCCCGTCTAGTTTGAGATAATGAGGTTTGACTGTATCTATGATTGTGCAAAATCAGCTCTAGATTTTGGATTTGTTGAAACCAGAACATGTACAGTACATGTACTCTTACATTTTCTCTCCAGATTGAGAAATCCCTACAAAGAATTCATCAGGGTATAAAGAATTCTATGTACACAACTTGCCAGTCCATTGAGAACAAGGTGGGAGGGATTCCGGGTTGGAAGGATCTTCTTCAGGCTGTGGGATTCCGGTTTGAGGCGGCTAGGAACGGGTTGCCACCAGCAGTGTTCTTTCCACAGACTGATCCAGGGGACCGTCTGACGCAGGCCAGTGCCAGCCTGCAAGCTCTTCTTGGTATGTAAAAACGTCTTATCAAGAGAGATAACTCAATGTTGCTCAGTGAATTTTAACCAGCTTTACTTCTGCATCACCCGAGTTCTAATGTAGTATTGTTGAATTCTAATTTCATAGGTTTACCACCAAGTTGTTTGACTGCTTTGTCCAAATTCCTTCCAAACTATGAAGCTGGAGAGGCCTATATTCTAGTAGTAAGTCAATATTCAAATGTTTGAATTTATATATTGATGACAGAGCATAGTAGTTACATAAATTGTTAATGATTCTATTGTAGATCAGGGATATTCTGAGCAAGATGGCAGCTAAGGAGTCTAACATTGATGTACAAATCTGTGTCAGTCTCTGGCGCATGACTGGTTGTCATGAGTTCTTGGCTTCTTTAGGTAAACAATGGCAATATCTACAAGTAAAGATTATTCCATTTTTCGTTTTCTGATCTGAACTTTTCGTCATAGTTGATTTTCAATTTAAACAATGGTTTGATCATGTACAGGTTTGGACTTGGTAGAAGTTGGAAAAGATGAAGTCACCCTTAGATTAGGAAAACAAGCTAATCGTCGCCAACTTCAGTTTGCTCTTCAGTCTTTGGTTGCTGTTTTCGGTAAGTGAAGAGATCTAAATGAGAAAGAAAATCTCACATGCTACGTGCTCTGGGTTTACTAAGTTGGCATTCAATCCACATTAGCCTGCAAATAGATTGAGTTTAATGAAGTTTTCTGCTGTTTCAGACACACAAGAGGCACCCAAGTCCCTGTCTGTGGACAGTTCCAGCAGTCTAGAAAGTTTGTCATCCTCCCACAGTGGCTCTACCTCAACCTCCAACTTTTCTAAGGGAAGCACTCCTCCATTGTCCCCCCGGAGCAGTAGGAAAAAGTCCCTCTTCAACCCTGCCGAAATGGAAAAGATGAGAATAATGAACAAGATGCAACTAATGCACCAAGTAAGTCTTGTTTTGTGTCTAACAGTGTAAATCTCATTACACGTCCTGTGGTATAAGTCTTGTTTTGTGTCTAACAGTGTAAATCTCATTACACGTCTTGTGGTATAAGTCTTGCTTCATGTCGTGTGGTATAAGTTTGTTTAATGGACGAAGACAGCCATCACTAATGTTTAAACTATATTTTTTGTGTTTCCTCTTTTCAGGGAGGGCTTTCAGGAAGGAAGGTCAGGTCTAGAAATCAGAGGACGGACCCCTCTATCTACCTCAGTCACCAAAACCGAATACGTAATATGTACGGACCTGCAGGCACCACCTTATCGCATCATTCCCACCACAATGATATTCACGATCTTCAGGAGATAAGTGAGAATAGTGAAAGTGAGACAGATGGCCATACCAGTTCTGGAAACAGCTGGAAGGAATGCAGGATGACTGTGTCTACAAATTCTGACAGCGAGTGCAGCACCATTCCCGATGCTAGAACACCCGATCGTGATATGTTGCAGTCCAGCACAGAACATTACAGTCTCTCAGATGGATTAATTACACAGTCTCTTAGCAGTCAGGAATATACTTATTCATATCCGGGTAAATCAAGTGGAAGCGGAGGCTCCGATTCTTTGGAACATGAGGAGTATGATTTCAGCAGACAGAATAGTGGATACAGTGATGTCAGTGTTTCTAGTTCTGCCCGAGATGGGCACATGTCGCATCGTCCTTCAAACTTCGACAGATATGATGTTCATAGGAGCTCAGATCTGTCTAATATAAGTAGTGCTTGTGAGGCTGAACCTCAGAATTCTCTCTCTGACAGTGGAAGTGATGTGTTCCAAAGAAATGATGCTTTGAGACAGTCGGATACGTCTGATACCAGTGGAATAAGTGATGCGAATGGATTACCAAATGAACTTCCAGAGGCAATGATTAATAAAAATGTGGAGCCATTGCCAAATGAGTCAGGATTTCATTCAGAGGTTACGTCATCAAATCAGAGTGATGCTAGTCAGCAGAGCATTGATGTGACAAAGCTTGGACATAAGGAGTTGGCTCTCCGCATTAATGCTGATGTCGATAATTACAGAGAAAAGCTAGAACAGATCCAGAGAGAAAGCATAGCTTCATCCAGACAAGAGGCTATAGCACTGCGTAAGGAATTTCATAGTTCACAGCAAATTAGTGCACCTCCTCAACGAAGAAATGGACATCCTAGTGATGATAGAAGTGTTACAGGAAAACAGTTTTCTTTGGAAGGAAAACGACCACCTCCTATTCCCCAGAAACCAAAATCATTTCAACCCTACATGGAAAACCCTTCACAGAACTCACCTCAAAGTGCCAATGTGAAAAATACTCAGCCATTATCAGCTCAAGAGTTCAATAAAGTGAACTCAATAGTGTCCAGGATAAACTCTTTAGCTGTACAACAAAATCTTCAATCTAGCAATATTTCTGCTTTTACAAGTTCATCACCAAAATCAAAATTTCCCACAGAGAATGATCAGATGGCAGATAAAACTTTACAAGATCTTGCAAAAGGAGGCGTCACAAGAGATGCCACCTCTTTCCTCAGTTCTATACATTCCCAAAATCAGCCCAGGCCAGACAGTAAAATGAGTGTGAGCTCTTCAGCATCGTCATTAGCAACAGTGATTCATAACCCTAACGTCCGTGTGAAAATTCCTCCATCAAACACCAAACACCCGCAGCCACCTTCCCCAATGCATAATAGTCAAACTAGTACTCCTGAGATTCCTGAATCTCCTGCCAGTGGAGGAGGAAATGGACATCCTTTACACGATATCAGTTTTAACAGTTCGCACAGTTCAATGAGAGGAATGAGTCCAAAATCAATTCTCAATTCTTCTCCGAGCTGTTTACGTGAGAAGAGTAAGAAACCGAAGAAGAGAGTGAGTTTCTCAGACTCTGAACCCAGTGATTTAGACTCCTCTAGCACACAAAACTCCAATAGGGCTAGCCCAGTGACCCCTGTGAATTTCCCAATTAACCCTGCAGACAGACTCAAAAGTAACAACTTCATTAGCTCAAAACAACCTATTCGTATATCAGGGAACCATCTTACCAATACCACTAACCAGTATCCACCAATGAAAACCTTTAGGAATGGTAGTGTTCCTACGGCAATGGAAAGTTTCTACATGAATGGTACTGTGAGAGGTGGAGTTGTTGTTAATGGAAATCAAAAACCCAGTGCAATGGAGCTCAAAAATAGTGCTCATCCCACTTATAAAGCCAACATGGTTCAAGGTGGTGGCAATTCTGGTGGCCCGGGCACCAGGACCTCTGACCAGATCAGACAGTTGTACCTGGGACGAGGCGGGAGGTCTCAAGTTTTACAATCGTCAAAGTGCTAACTTCTCTGTGATTTTTTCCTTTAACAAAACATTTAAGAAAAGTCTGATATACATTATATTTTGTGATATTCACTTGCTCATCTACCTTACATCTCCTTTTACATCACATCTAAAAAAAATAATTTCATGCATTATTTTTACTGCGAAATTTTTTTTGGATATCAAATCAATAATTTCAAAGGAAGAATGTATTAAATACATGGATGTCGGTACAAAGGTTTTTAAGACATGCTGCCTATCATTGATTTTTTTTCTATGCATTTTTTACTTGTACAATGTGATTCATATCATTCCAATATTTTTCATATATAATAATTTATTTTTTGAATATTGTCCTTGTAAATATACCATATTTACTTCTCAGAAAAAGCTCATCCACATGCTTGTATATAAATGAACATCTGTATCTTGATCTAGCAATATTTCTATGCATTTTATTTAACATTGTGGGGTAGCCTCATTTAAGATGCTACTTAATGTACAATAAAATATTCTAATATATATAACTGTTTCATGTCATTTTTGTGTACCAAGGTGAAAAAGGGACACAAACAGGCACCTGCTGCTGAAGATGGCTGAGGTGGAATTACAAGCAAACTGATTAAAACCAGCCCCCCTTCTATCATCATTCTGATTAAAACCAGCCCCCCTTCTCCAATCGTGACGAGGATAGGAGAAGGGGGGGGGGGGGGGGGGGGGGGGGGGCTGGTTTTAATCAGACTGGAATTACAAGGAAACTATGCTTTCTTTTGGAGGTTATTACTTAAGTAATAAAAGTTTTAAGTTATTTGTATTATAAAAGCAATGGAAACATGGATTGGTAATTTGTTTTATCAGCTTTGAAATTACCCCATGCTTCCAAAGTTTTTCTAACCCCATAAACCAAGACGTTTAAATACCTTATATGTATATATATGTGGTAATTTGTAAACTTTTTTAATGGAAGATGAACTAGCGTGGCATGTATGCTGTGCCATCATTGATCACAATACTGATAGTCATATCCCCACTAAAGCACTGAAGCTCAATTATGACACCAAATTGAATTTAACTTTTTATTAACTCAAATCAAGCTCAGTATTACCATGGTATTGGATGAGAATGGCCGGAAAACTTTTGTAGGAATCTTGGGAGACAACTAGTATACCAATGAACGGTGGGAAAATGTAGTAGCCCCGCTTTGATGCGAGTACCAGGAAGGCCCCTAAGCTTAACATGTCTTATATTTCAAACCATCCATGATGGCCAGGTACACAAGACCCAGCTTTTTCACCCTGTCTCTAGCTTGCTACCTGTATAAATAATAATAATGATTGGTTTTATATAGTGCTTTTCCAGCGTGTGCTGCTCAAAGCGCTTTACAATGCATTATTACCCTGGCAGACCTTATATCAATCTAGAACTTTCTCAGCCTCCTAGGAAGCATACAGTGCAAGCTACCATTACAAGTGCTAGAGCACTAACATTCTAACAATATCTTTCACTGTCTATAGCCAGGTACCCCTTTTACACTTGGGTGGAGTGAGGAAATTCATGTAAAGTGCCTTTCCCAAGGACACAACGTCGGCCCTGCCACGACCAGGACTCGAACCCACGATCTTTCGGTCGAGTCTGATGACCTAACCACTAGGCCACCGACGCCCTTCCAATCACCGTTCCACTTTAATTCTGACAGGCTTGTAGCCTCTCCTCCTTTTTACAGAGGTAGAGGGTCCTAGCTCAGAACCGCATCAGACCCCAAGCATTAAAAGCAATGCACAATGACAGATCACCCAGCCACGAGTACCCCTTGTGCTTTGATGCAGGTGGGGTAACGGAAACACAGGCTAATTTGTTTTATCAGCTTTGGAATTACCCTATGTTTCCAAATTTTTCTAACCCCCATAAAAGAAAGAACGTAGACATGTTATAACTTATATGTGGTAGTTTATAATTTAACTTGTTTCTTTCCATTAATATAGAGAGGTTTTAAGTTGAAAGGTCATTGCATAAATGCACAATAAGTGACTAATGAGAAAGTCCTTAACCACTGCCATGCTTAACACAATCTGAGGAACTATCTTTCTTAAAGAGACAAATGTTGGGGCTTAGAAGGATTAACAGCACCATGTTTTAGTTGGAGTTTCATATCATGTTCTAGAAGGAAGTTGCACATTTGCTGTAGTAATCATAAGAAAAACAATGGCTTTACAATTTATTTCTAAACTCTTATAAACTAACTCTTGTAGCAGACAACATAAAAGTTTGTAACAAAAGACAAGTTTCGTACAGAAACTCCACAAATAACATGGAAATTATGCTCAAAACTGTAAACATGTACTACTAGTCACAAAACTGTTCCTTCAACTTACTGTTACATAAAAATCCAGTCCAAACAAATACCAAGAACTAATTTCAATTCTCTAACTTCCTGATTCTGAAATACTTCACTATGTACAAAGTCCGGTTATTATGCATCCTTAGAAAATTATGCAAGTGTAAAAGGAGAGTTAAGTTGCGTCTAACTACAGGCATCTACAAAGCATAGCGACACTTGGGGATTACGTTGCTTATTACTTCTTAGAACACGTCAAGTGATAGGATTACATTTCCCTTGTGTGAAGGTCATTTAAAATTAAAATGTGTGAAGGTCATTTAAAATAGAAACAACACTTGTTCTTTGGAACCCTACCTGATTTATTAATGTGATTTATGTAACAAAATAGTTTTGTGATTTAAAATGTCCTACCTGTACCATCTATTGAGAGTGTGTAGATAAAGAAATGCAATGAAGGTCAACAATGTAAACTCTACAATGGTCATTACAAAAGACGATGAGTAAAATCAAAACTTACACATATACCTATAAGGTCACTTTGGCATGTTGGAAATGTTGGCATATTTTTGGTGATTGAGGTAAATTTGCCAAAAATAGATGGGCCAAAATTTCTATTCATATATTTTAAAAATGATATTCAGTGAAACCCATCTAATGCAACATGCACTGGGAAAATTTTTGTTTGGTGGTCAGAATAAACAGTGTGTCAGAATAAACAGCATAAAACAATGAAAATGTGAAATTAAGAATGAAAATAAGAGTCGGAATGCCCAGTGATACGGAGTGCACAGGTGTCGGATAAGATAATTTTCAATGTACTTGTTAAATGAAATAAAATTATAAGACTTCAAACTGCTTTTTATAAAAAAAAGTTCCATTAAATATTTCCTACACCAAATGGCTTGGTCACGTAATGAGAATGCCCCAGAACAGGATTCCCAAAGTAGCTCTACACTGGACACCACCTGGAAAGAGGAAAAGAGGCAGACCACGTACCACCTGGAGGAGAACCGTGACATCAGAACTTGAGGAAATGGGCTACTCATGGGGACAGGCATAGTATCTTGCCAAGGACAGAGGTAGATGGAAACAACTTGTTGAAGCCTTATGTCCCACCGGGGACGAAGAGGATAAGTAAGTAAAACACCAAATTAACCTGATATATGGTATCTGTTCTCTGTGAGGTGGGCTCCAGTTACAATCTTCCTGCTGTTGGTTGTAATGTTGGATTTCAAGAAACATAGCTGAAAGTTTATATCATTACACACCAGTGATTGGCATGAGTATTAAAGCTCTTATAATGCCTACACACATTTACACTTTCTACATGGCAAGAGAGATAAGCAAGAAAGGCAACACATTTTACAAAACTGTAAACACAAATAAATGTAATCTGGATTATGAATAATAGACAGAAAAACATACTAAATTCTAAATATAAAAGCACATATAAATTTTCAAACTTAACTGATAACATTACAAACTTGTTACATTAAAAACCAAAGGAAAAAAATTATCATGAACACAACCGACAGGTAAATGTCAAAAATGTTCTTGCTTAAACAAAACTAAAGCAAATCAAAATCATGTTTCCTACAAAATTTCTTGAAAAACCACCAAGAAGACAATTTCAATTTTTTTTTTTTAAAGATCATGCGCATGAAAATTCAAGAACAGAACAGCAAGCATGTACATGTAAGTTATGTGCACAAAATAAACTACTCAAAAAATGAAGCAATCTCTCTCTCCTGTCTCTCTCTCTCTCTGATGTTAATATACACATGTGTACTACATATTTCATGGCACATTCATAATAGTGGTGAGGTGATCACCAAATGATATGTGAATTCAAAACAACTAGTTCACTTTATGAAAACCATTCACTCCAGTTGGTCCTGTCATTAGATAGTCTCCAAATGTAGAAACAGTTTACACTAATCATTTGCACAACTCTGCCAAATATTATGTCTTTGGGATAGAAATTCCTCACCAGGTTGAAGGGGAATGTGTTTAAAATTGTCACACCTTGGCCCTCATAGAATAGATTGCTGGTCATTTGAGTAAACATAAACACAACAGCCAGTTTCATTGTCAGCGGAGATTTCCAGGGAGTTATCTGCTCTTCCAGATACTCATCAGAATCAAATGAAAAGTCGTGCTAGAAATAGATATTAAAATGTAATAAAATGTTGTGTTTTCATAAAAAGAACCACATCCATTCTTTCACAAAATAACCAAAATACTTGGCAAAGAATTTATACCTGTAAGGCATCTTTTTTCATCAGGGCCTCTATAATATATAGAATGCTGTATAGACGAACACCCAGCGTCAACAGGAAAAATGGACGGAGAAACTTCATAAGAAACCCAATGGCCATACCGGCACTGTCTATTTAAAACAGCAATACATGACATATATAAGTAAAATTCTGTTGTATGTCAACGTACAAATAGACATGTCAGGAAATGTTTAGTGAAAATGCATTCAAAAAGTTTGAATCTCTTTCTCCATTCAAATGCATGTTACTTACCCACTGTGCTATTGAAGATGAACATGCCGAGATAAAACATGGACTGTTTGGGATCGTACCTACAGGGAACATTTAGAAATACAACTTGTGCAACTTACTTCCAACATTTCCTCTGTTGTATATCATAAACAGATTCATAACATAGATTGTATACATAAATGGTATATATAAGATAAATGGTATGCATAAAAACAAATTATATACCGAATATATAATGAAGTTTAGGGGACCGACCTGAATTGTTCATTATATCCAAAGATTCATATAACTAATGTTGAACTATATAAATAATGTTACTGGGGATTTATTTCTATTTCATTATAACAGAAACTTCAATACAAGAGGCCCATGGGCCACATCGCTCACCTGAGTCACCTTGGTCCATATCTGAAGACTTTCCATATATATTTGCATGTAAAACCTTAGTCCCTATTATGGTCCAAACTACCCTTTGCAAACTTGAATCTACACTATGTCAGAAAGCTTTCATGTAAATGTCAACTTCTTTGGCCCAATGGTTCTTGAGAAGAAAATTTTTAAAGCTTTTTCCTATATTTGTATGTAAAACTTTGACACCCCCCCCCCACTTGTGGCCCCATCCTACCCCCCGGGGGCCATGATTTGAACAAACTTGAATCTGCACTATGTCAGAAAGTTTTCTTGTAAATATCAACTTTTCTGGCTCAGTGGTTCTTGAGAAGAAGATTTTTAAAGATTTTCCCCTATATATTTGTATGTAAAACTTTGATCCCCCCTTGTGGCCTCATCCTACCCCCAGGGGCCATGATTTGAACAAACTTGAATCTGCACTATGTCAAAAAGTTTTCAGGTAAAAATCAGCTTTTCTGGCTCAGTGGTTCTTGAGAAGAAGTTTTTCCCTATATATTTGTATGTAAAACTTTGATCCCCCCTTGGGGCCCCATCCTATCCCCGGGGGCCATGATTTGAACAAACTTGAATCTGCATTATGTCAGGAAGCTTTCATGTAAATCTCAGCTTTTCTGGCTTAGTGGTTCTTGAGAAGAAGATTTTTAAAGTTTTTCCCTATATATTTGTATGTAAAACTTTGATCCCCCCTTGTGGCCCCATCCTACCACCGGGGGCCATGATTGGAACAAACTTGAATCTGTAATATGTCAGGAAGCTTTCAGGTAAATTTCAGCTCTTCTGGCCTAGTGGTTCTTGAGAAGAAGATTTTTAAATGACCCCACCCTATTTTTGCATTTTTGTGATTATCTCCCCTTTGAAAGGGACATGGCCCTTCATTTGAACAAACTTGAAAGCCCTTTACCCAAGGATGCTTTTGGCCAAGTTAGGTTGAAATTGGCCCAGTGGTTCTGGAGAAGAAGTCGAAAATGTGAAAAGTTTACAGACAGACGGACAGACAGACAGACGGACGACGGACAAAATGTGATCAGAATAGCTCACTTGAACCTTCGGTTCAGGTGAGCTAAAAAACAACTTCAAAATAAGTGGAGTAGACTGTATACACAAAGAAGCCATCTTTTCTGCAACCAAGTAACTCTAGTAAATACTGACTGAACCCAGGTGGATGGAGTTTTGAGAGGTGAGTTGATAAGAGTTGTCTCCTCTTTCATTGCATAAAGAATGGACACTGTGCACAGACAGGTGAAAGCTGCATCACAAAGGATTCCATCCTGGGACATCCACATCATGTTGTGTACTGTTACACACATAATCACGACCAGGAACAACAATCTACAACAGAGTATATAAAACAGAAACGTATTCTTATAGATCCATCTTCAGATCTTCGTAGATTACCTTTGAAAATAACTTTGTTTGCTTTCTCCTGACTATATACACGATTGAAATTCAGTATCTCGAACATCAATACCTCGAATACCACAGATATGTCAAAGTCAGCTGGAGTTGGGACAACTACATTTTCTTCGTGCATTTTAACCTCAATATCTCAAACCCTCAGATATCTCAAAAGTTTTTTCTTGACCCCATCGAGTTCGAGGTAACAAAGTTTGACTGCATTCATAGTGTGGATAGGTAAGTAGGCAAAAGTAGGCAAATTTTCTTACTCTAAATAGGCTCTAGAGAATGAAGGGACGATTACTCTGATACTTACAAAATTCCCCCTTGAATTTAGCCTGATTTTGATCAGTTAACTAAATAAGAGTGTAGATGTTTTTCAATATCATAGTATTTTCCCTGCCAGAGAGAAACACATTTTATCTCACTAATATCAACACTGTATGTAAGTAAAAGACTGTTCAAGGAACAAAATGCTACCTTTAATGTCATCTAGTATAATTTTGAATTTTGAGTATAGTAGATGGAAATTTAAACAAAACTTGATATGATCAAGGCCAAATTGTGTGAAAGAATATGATTCCTCATAAACAGATGGACATTGGAAATATGTGTTTACTATAGTAAGGCTAAATGATATTATACGAATACTGCTTCTATAAAATAACTGGATGTAATAGATATAAATCATAAAATACTACTAAGATCACGTTCACACTACTAGACATTTGTAAGGTATGATTTCATTTAATTTGTAAGGTATGATTTCATTTAATTTGTAAGGTATGATTTCATTTAATTTGTAAGGTATGATTTCATTTCAAAAATACAATATTCTCATTTTATAATAATTCAAATTGTGAAAACGTTGATGATCCTACCAGAAAACACAAGTATTTGTTTTTAAGTGTAAGAGAACAACTGACTAAATATGTACTTCTGCTGTGAATGTTAGAGAAAAAACTGCATTAATTGCTACTATAGAAGTTTTTTTCTAAACTTTTCCTTTCACTACTACATTTCTACTTGTTTCAGATTAAAATATTTCAAAAGCCTACTTTCAAGTTAGCAAAATTCAGCTGTTAAAACTACATCAGCACTTACAGATAATGCGTAGTAGAGCCAGTAGTATAAATCTCATACAGAAAGGACGCCATGAGTGCATAACAGCCGGCAGAAAATGCAATAATCACAAGCTAAAATGAAAATACAAAGAATTTAAAACTAAAGTTTACAAGTATATCACAACTTCAAATATACAAATTACAAGTGGTATATTGTTATCACGCTAAAGACTGTTTTACATTCACTTGTTGAATAGATATTTATATTTCCAATGTTTTGCCTCCAATAATAGCCATTTGCTTATAAATGTGAATGGATATGTGTATGGATTTTGATAAATATAGTATGACTATTTTAATGACTGGGAATATTTTGAAAGAAATGAAAATTATATGTAAATCTAAATAATAAACATTAGGGCATGAAAAGCAATGCTTCACACCTGCATACTTGTGAAGTGCTAGTGCACTTATCAACATGAGAAAATGATTGTTAAATTTCGTTAACTGATGTTTAATCACATTGTGATTATGAAAATATTGCATGCCTCACGGGATTTGTGATCAAAAAATAAAATATCTTGCATCTTGTACAACCAGGAGATGGAACAATTATTACACATTATTGGAAACTTTTAAACCATACGAATCATCACCATACCTTAAATACAGGTGAATCATCTTCTTGTATTTCATCCACTACCCGCTGACTACATCGCATTTGGAAGTTCAGCGCAAGAATAATCTCTGTGATCATCAACACTGGGCCCGTTATCCAAAGTAGTTTGTCGTACAACCAGATGATTGGCCATGGAATGAGGTTGATCGGCACATAGTAGACGATCAGAGCCCACAATGTGAAGCTCAGGTAAGGGACCAAGGAGTGCTGTAAACAAAACTGCAAATTCAATTTATTGTCAAAACATGGCCACAAACACATTTAACCATTCTTCTTGCAGAAATCCTTGGTTTGAAATGTTTTAAAACTGGGAAAAAAATTAGTTTTACAAAGTAGAAGGAATCTTTGAGCAGTAGATAAAACAGTTAATAAATTAAAAGAGATTGTATATTATGATTCAGATAGTGACAGATTTTATTGAAGTTCAATTATTTATGGATATATCATTTGTTTGACAGAATGATAATTAAATTAAATTTGGATCTTCCTCATCATCATAGTCAGGGTCTACTGCCATGAAGTTTGGTCTTCGTCGTCTTATAATTCTATAGTAAATTGCTCGCAGCTGCTCTCTAAAGGACTTGTCAGTTGCCCTGTCAGTAATATAACAGATAAAAAGGGTGCCTTCTGTGAATAGGCACCAATTTTGGATCTGGAATGTTTGGCGATGAACTCTGAAAATATCTGTAGGTGTTGCCAACATCAAGTCCTTTTCGTTCATCTAACTCCAGCATCCATTCAAATTGATGAAAGGGCATCTCATTTTCACAAGGGCACAATCTAATTAAAATTAGACCCTATGATCTGCTCATCTACTATCGCAGTGATAGTAGATTAGCGGATCATAGGATCTAATTTTAATTAGATTGACAAGGGCATGGATGTTTTGGAATGATATAAATAAGTGGTTTACAACAGATTCTTTCATATTCTCCACTTTTGAGCCTGAGATGATCCAATTCCAGCTTTGTCTCTTTCCTTATCTGCTTGCACACTAAGTATGTGCAATGCACATGATTTGTGAAATTTCACTGCATCCAAATGGAATTTGTCGCACCCTACCATAAAAGAACTGTTTCTCTCCGAATCAGTATGTGCGTACTTTCTGCAAAGGAAGCAGAACATGGCTTGATTTTCAAATGATAACCAGCCCCTGTCCTCCTTCCAGTGTAGCTGAAAGGAACGGATGCATTTCTTCTTGTGAAAAAAGAGATAGAGATTTGTCAAGATCATCTCTTTTCTCACAAGAAGTTTTTCCTTTTTCTGGCTTATTCTAACATACTAATTACAAATTCCCACAACGTGCATTGTGACACCATTTCATATTCTATTCTTGTCTCGATTGACAAGATTCTAATTTGATATACATGGGATAAGATCGTTAAATGGTATGTGAAATCTATATCTAGTTTGTGGGTCCACCTGATATCTACTGAGAAGTTTCATACATGCATCTAAAATTAAAAAGTGGGTTTTCCCAAATGAAGTTAGAAATATTACCAGTCCGATCGGACTGATCAGGACAAATATCAGTCAGTTCGTCAGGATATTAATAAGTCAGGGACTGATGGACATGCGTTAATTTAAAGCCTTTAAATTACAATAAACAATTGACTTGTACAACAACATGATGTCAATTACTTGTCACTGTGCACTGGAATGTTACTAATCATACCTGTGCTCCACTGTTAGACAGTAGGCAAAATTCAAAGAGATAAACACAATACAACGATTTTGAGGATGTTATGAAAATTATAGGCGTGAAAAAATCCCTGTGAGATTTAGGTTTGTATTGGTAATAGGGGCCATGAGAGCAGAGCTCTCCCTATAAGTAACATGTATATATACATGTTTAAAGGGAAAATATAGAAAACTAATGAAAAATTAAACCATACCTATGGAACTTGAAAATTTTGGTCCAAGTGGCGTGGATTCAAATAAAAGCATGTGGACATGTTTTTCTCCATTTTCAATCTCGTTAACTCAAGTTCACGTTGTTCTGAGATGTTACATTTAAAATCCATAAAAGCATGTAAATCTCTTTACTTCTTAATCTTACATGTAATATATAATCACTCCTCAATTAACGCAATTGTACCATGTCTCCTATGTTTGTGAATTTCCTAAACACTGACACTGAATATGACATCACAATGCACTGTTTACATCAATTGTGTTATGTTTCCTGCGTTCAATGAATAGGCGGATCAAATGTCTAAAGTTGGATGCTTTTTCTGATTTAGCTCTGTCCTCACACGTTAGGTGCTAACTTTAGAATATAATTTTTCCCCGTTATGGATATGGATTCTAATGCCAACACTTTTTGCTTCGCCTCTAAGGGCCGGGAACCAGGGGTCCGTTTTACAGAACAACTTATGACAAAGTCGCAAGTCTTAAATTGTATTACACTGTTATTACTTTGAGCGAATGAAGTAAAACTATTCTGAGGCTTAATTTTCAACATTTTTAAAAAAAGTATTTTGCATTTAGAGTGAATGATCTTACAATAAACTGGAAAATTCCAGAATGTAAAATTGGTCGTAAGTCATAAGTTCTTTTGTAAAACATGCCCCAGGACGGAGGTATAGATAGCAACCAATCACAAAATGTATGGGAAATTCAACTTTTTCCGCAGCTTTCAGATCACAGAGCATAAATTGAAAATATGTGCTTTGTTTATAAATAATAGAGGGTGAAACTTATGAAAAATCAAACTATACCTATGGAACTTAAAATTTTTGGTCTAAATGGTGTAGATTCAAATACAAGTGCGTGGACACGTATTTCTCCATTTTGAATCTTGTTTACCCAAGTTCACGTCGTTCTGAGAATCAGATGTTACATAAAATCTGTAAAAGTACGTAAATCTTATTTTCTTCATCATATAGCCTATCACTCCTCGATTAATGCGATTGTATCATGTCTCCTATGTTTGTGAATTTCCTAAACACTGATGCTGAATATGATGTCACAATGCACTGTTTACATCAATTGTGTTATGTTTCCCACGTTCAATGAATAAGTGGATGAAATGTCTAAAGTAGTGATGCTTTGTCTGATTGAAATCTCTCCTCACATGTTAGGTGCTAACTCCAGGATATAATTTTCCCCTGTAATGGATATAGATTCTAATGCCAATACTTTTTGCTTAGCCCTTTAAAAAAGATCACGCAGAAAGACATATTATTGATTGATTGATTGTATCTTGCTTAACGTCTCGCTTGAAAATTTTTCACTCATATGGAGATGTCACCAAGACCGGTGAAGGGCTTCAAATTTAGGCCTATGCTCGGCACTTATGGCCATTGAGCAGTGAGGGTTCTTTAGCGTTCCTCACCTTCTGTGACACGGGTCATCCATTTTTAAGGTAATTTCCGAGGAACCGTGACATTCACACCTGATGCTGAGCGTTTGGTGATGGAACTGTCACTACCTGTTTTAACAATTTAAGTCTGTTGCATAAGACATATTAAATTCTAAGTCACGTTGTAGGACATATTAAGAAATATGCTTTTGAAACCATGAAGTCAGAAAATGATCTATTTGATCGGCTGATGTTAGACAACCTGCCACACAATACATTGTGTGTTACTATATGGTAAACAAATTGTCACCATGCTGAAATTTAGCTATCCTTCAAATAGGTAGGCCACCTTGACTTGCTGGAATTATTACACAGCAGATATTTGCAAAGAATCTGCTTCAAATTCTTTTTCAACACGTTAATTTTATTAGAGGGCGAAGCCCTCTCACGGCCCGAAGGGCCGTGAGAGCGGAGCTCTCCCTATAGGTAACACGTACATGCATGTTTAAAAGAAGAATATAGGAAAATAATGAAAAATTAAACCATACCTATGGAACTTGAAAAGTTTGGTACCTAATGGCGTCGATTCGAATATTAGCGCGTGGACATGTATTCTTCCATTTTGAATCTCGTCTACCCTAGTTCACGTCGTTCTGAGATGTTACATAAAATCCATAAAAGCATGTAAATCTTATTTTCCTAATCATATATAATCACTCCACGACTAACGCCATGTTTTTTGTTGTGGTTCAAACGCTATGTTTGTAAATTTGCTAAATAACGACGCTGAATATGACGTCACAATGTACTGTTTACATCGATTGCGTTGTATTTCCCGCGTTCAATATATAGGCGGATCAAATGTCCAAAATTAAGATGCTTTGATACAGCTCCGTCCGCGTGCTAACTTGGGGTTGTTTTTGTCCTGTTTTGGATATAGATACTAATGCCAAAACTTTTTTGCTTCGCCCTCAAACACGGTAACGCCGTAAAACATATTAGGTGATATAATGTTTCATTCCACGTTGTCTGACGTTGAAAATGACAAAATACCGTTTCTTACCATCGACTTTGGTACCATTTCTCCTGCAATAACATACACAAACAGGAGAATGGATATACGTAAAATGAGATCAATTCCACAAAACGAGCCATAAACCGGGACTGTCACTACCCACAGATAGGGCAAAAACTCTATAAGCCACATGAACATTGGAAAACACATGCTACTGAGCAGAATATAAGTGAAAATATCAAATCGGATATCAACAAATGTATATAAATGCTAAAACTAATATCGTACCATTCACTGTTCAGATACAATCGGAAAAGAAGAAAAATACCTAGCATTACAATCAAATCGAGAGATAATGCCTTATAATGTGGAAATATCATATTGATTTCGAATATGCAAAACTCAATGTTATTACAGTTAATCTTTATTTCTGGTTGAGGTATTCCGGAATTATCTTACCCTTCTGAGTATTTTGGCGGGTAAAGATGAACCTCGATTTTTCTACTGCAAAACAAAAAACGAAAAGTACGCCTAGTAACTAGTAAGAGAATAGATGTATTATTTTAGGCCTATATTTGGTATGATATGCAGTTGCATGACTGTTGTCAGGTTTCTGTGGGATGCGGAGAAAGAAAGAGGAGGGGGTGGGGGTGAACTAGATCACAGACGAAATAAAAAGGGTTTGTAGCTAGTAGCTACAGCTAAGCTATATATATCATGCCTTAGGCATTGATAATCAAAATATCTCAGGGACTGAGAGAGAGAGGGGGGGGGGGGGGGGCAGGCACCCCCTCTCCCACGTTGTGTGACATCTTGTATTCACCTTCAAAGTGCAACAGGAAGGGTGAAAATACAATGGACCAGACCGGATTTGAACCCGGGCCCCCTGAATATCTAGTCAGGTGTTCTACCAACTGAGCTATCTGGTAATCGGCGATCGAACCCAGCTGACCACTACAAAATTAAAAGGCCTAATACAATGGGTGGTCCTTGCTTTTTAGCATGATCGAGACCATTAATGCCAATTAAAGTGTGGCATGCTGACAAAAAAATTTGGGTTTTTTCCTGATGCTATGTGCTTGATAGGCCTAATCAAAATCACCTTTTCAATCAGAGGGGATTCTTTGTAGATAATGGATCTATGTAATTCATAGTTATATGATTTATTCCAAATTAGGGCCCAAACGGGCATAATACTCAACATATATGATTCAAATCACAATACAATACAGGACTGAGTTTCAGTACACAAATATAATGTTATTTACACAAATATAATGTTATTTACACAAATATAATGTCATTTACACAAATATAATGTCATTTACACAAATATAATGTTATGTATGCCCGAGAGGGCCCTAATTTGGAAATAAATCATATTCTATTCTATTCTGTACACAAATATAATTGTCATGCAAAGGACATACTCAATACTCATCATGGATATAGAAGTGTCATATTTTGATTATGTGAAATGAAAAATTGTATATTTCCCCAGCATTTTGTCAGGTATTCGATTGAAATACAGTGCAATGTTCAATCTGAATACACTGCACTTGCTAGATTATTCGAAATGTGTGTGACAATAACAAAAGTTCTCATCACAGCTGAACGCATATAATGATTTAAACGGTATTCGAATAATCAGAAGGTTGATATTTATATTTTGTACACACACAGTAAGGACATACATTAATGTGTATGACTGCCATGATCACTTGGTTAGGTGATTCTGAGTTCTAATAAGGACCACCTAAATTGCTGAAGGAATTGGATTTTAGAATTTGATCTGGACTACCCAAAATGATTGCAAACCAAAATTAAACCAAAAATAGATGAAATGTATGTTTATGAAAGTTATCTCCCTTTTTCAGTGTAATAACTGCAATTTTCATTCTTTGTAACCCTTGTAAATATTTAACACCATCATACATTTTTTGTAGTTTTATATTGCAACATATGAAATGGAATGAAAAGTGTATCTATCACTTTTCTTCACCAAACATTGCTTGTCCCTGAATAGATGGGATATATTTAGAGAAAACTGAATTAAACCGATGACTCGGTGAAGAGAAATAACTTTTCACCTCAAACAACCCACACCTACACTCATATAACACTCACCTACAACCTATCAATTAAACCTCCACTACACACTCTCTCATATAACACTCTCCTACACCCTCATATAACCCTCCCCTACACCCTCATATAACCCTCCCCTACACCCTCATATAACCCTCCCCTACACCCTCTCATATAACCCTCCCCTATACCCTCTCATATAACCCTCCCCTACACCCTTTCTTATACCCCCCCCCTACACTCTCTCATATAACCCTCCCCAACACTCTCTCATATAACCCTCTCCTACACCCTCGCATATAACTCTCCCCTACACCTTCTCACATAACCCTCCCCTACACTCTCACATATAACCCTCCCCAACACTCATATAAACATCCCCTACACCCTCTCATATAACTCTCCCCTACACCCTCTCTTATAACTCCCATACTCTCTCATATAACTCCCCTACACCCTCTCATATAACCCTCCCCTACACTCTCACATATAACCCTCCCCAACACTCTCTCATATAAACATCCCCTACACCCTCTCATATAACTCTCCCCTACACCCTCTCTTATAACTCCCATACACTCTCTCATATAACTCCCCTGCACTCTCTCACATATAACTCCCCTACACCCTCACATATAACCCTCCCCTTCACCCTCTCATATAACCCTCCCCTACACCCTCTCATATAACCCTCCCCATCACCCTCTCATATAACCCTCCCCATCACCCTCTCATGTAACTCCCCATCACCCTCTCACATAACCCTCCCCTTCACCCTCTCATATAACCCTCCCCTACACTCTCTCATATAAACATTCCCTACACCCTCTCATATTACTCCCCATCACCCTCTCATATAACCCTCCCCTAGACCTCTGATATAACTATTACACCCTCTCGTATAACCCTCCACTACACCCTCTCATATAACCCTCCCCTAGACCTCTGATATAACTATTACACCCTCTCGTATAACCCTCCACTACACCCTCTTGTATGACCCTCCCTTATATGCTCTCATATAACCCTCCCCTAGACCTCTGATATAACTATTACACCCTCTTGTATAACCCTCCACTACACCCTTATAAACTCCTATTTCCCTCATCTCCCTATTTTCTCTTTTCTCTCTCCTCCTATTTCTTCTCATTTCTTTTTCTGCCTTACTCTTTTCTCTCCTCCTACCCTTTGAAGCCTCTTGTTATCTCCTCCTTCCTGCCCCTCTCATTTCGTCTCCATTCTCCCTCCCTATATCCTCTTATGCCTTTCTACCCCTCTTCTCCCCTTCCACCTCTTATTTTTGTCTTCATTATTTCTCTCCCTTCCCTCTTAACCACCCCCACCCCCTACCTCCGGGTCATTATACAAAACAATTTACCGGTAATACAAAAATGGTCAGACAATCTTTTTATATGATATACAGGGCTCGAAATTAACATATGCCCGTCAGTCTGTGACTTGTTAAAAGTCTGGCGGACTGACTGACATTTGTTTTAGTCAGTCCGATGGGACTGGTTAATTTTCTAAAGCATCATTTTGGAAGATATACTTATGAAATTTTATACACACATTTGGCATGCTTTGATCTGTAGATATCAGGCGAATTTGATTCGTAAATTATATAAATCCCACATTTAAGTGTTATAATATTGTCTGAGGCATATTCATTTTTTGAATTAAATTTCATTTTAATTACATTAACGAAATATGTTTAATTATTTCTGAAAAACTGTTGGACTGGTAAATTTTTCTGCGGACTGGTTAAAATCATTCCCCATCAGTCCGGCTGGACTGGTGACATAAAATGTTAGCTTCAAGCCCTGATATAGATATCAATGCAGGGCGAAAATGGTCAGACAATCTTTTTATATGATAAAGATATCAGTGCAGGGAGAACCTGAACATGGATTCAGAAAGTGATGCATCCATTGTCAGTGGCACAACAATTCACAGTGGAAGTATGTCCCCAGGTGTGGCATTCAGTTTGTGAGTAGGCCTAAAGACTTGTAAGTGTGTTATCAAGGGTTTCTTAGGACTTGATAATTTAATTCTTACAGTTGAAATTTAAATCAAAAGATTTCATAGGGGTCCCTTGTCTGCAGCCATCCTATATGGGACTTTTCATAGACTACTTTTAAAAATCTTTGAGATATTAGATAAACTTTTAATTTTTTTTTTGAGATATTAGATAAGTGAACTAGTTGTCCTATGATACCTTTAGTAGCATGCCTGCTTATTCACAGAAATGTTGTAGTCTTTGTAATACTGTGTAATTACTGTATTAGATTTGGGGGGAGGGGGACTAAATTTTCGTGGATTTATTGGTACCCTTGTGAATTTCAAGTCAATGAAATACACAGTTTATATGATGTTTCAATGAACAGAAACCATATGCACGAAATTACAACCCAATGGAACTGTAAAATCTGGATAATCCACAAAAGTACATCCCAATGGAACTGTAAAATCTGGATAATCCACAAAAGTACATCCCAATGGAACTGTAAAATCTGGATAATCCACAAAAGTACATCCCAATGGAACTGTAAAATCTAGATAATCCACGAAAGTACATCCCAATGGAACTGTAAAATCTAGATAATCCACGAAATTACATCCCAATGAAACTGTAAAATCTGGATAATCCACAAAAGTACATCCCAATGGAACTGTAAAATCTAGATAATCCACGAAATTACATCCCAATGAAACTGTAAAATCTGGATAATCCATGAAATTACAACCCAATGGAACTGTAAAATCTGGATAATCCACAAAAGTACATCCCAATGGAACTGTAAAATCTGGATAATCCACAAAAGTACATCCCAATGGAACTGTAAAATCTGGATAATCCATGAAATTACATCCCAATGGAACTGTGAAATCTGGATAATCCACAAAATTACATCCCAGTAAAACTGTAAAATCAGGATGATCCACGAAAATTGCCCCCCATGAATTTAAATGATTCCTCAGTATCTTCTTTTGTAAAATCCTGACAACATGAATAACTGTGTTAATTGATATTGCAGATTAAATCGAAATATTTGTGGAAATGCTGCCAGCACAAGTGGTATGTAAAGATAATTTAATCAACTTTTAATGGTAGATTACAACTTTGTAGATATCTGAATATCATAGCGACTTTGATAGTCATTTCTCTGTTCATTATTATAGGATTTGAATGAAACATTACAATGTAGTTTGTAATAGCTCTAAATCACAGACAGAAAATTCTAATTATAAAGCCCACATCTCATCTTGCACTCGTATGTCCCTGAGATTGAAAATGAGATGGAGGATTGTACTGGTATTTTATAATGTCTATCTATCCATCTGTCTTCATGCAGCTTCAACTTTAGTCTTTAGTTTTCAACTAAACATGGTAGAAACTTCATATTTGGTGAAGAAAAAGGTCAAAGTGAAAAGTATGTTACTAATGAAATTCAAGTTCATATGTCAAGGTGAAATTCTGAATTAAACTTGGTAATGTCAAGGGCATAGTGTTTCACAAGCACATCTTAGTTTTTGATTATAAAAAAACCCATAAACAGTAACAAAATATTGTTACATGTTCTTCTCACCCTTACTGTTTCTTTTTCTTTGCCTACTTCATTAATTGTCTTCATAATGGAAGATCTGGCAAAGTTTTCCTCTCCCCAAGATACATCTTTCAAATAAAATGAGGTGAAGGTATTCTCAGAGGCCCAGTGAGCTGCTTGAAGAATCTCTTTCACTGAGGCTCCATTAAACAGGGCCCAAGATGATGCCAAGCATCTGGTATCATTAGCTCTAACTGTATTCGCATCATTCACCAATCAGGTGAGAGCCACAAACTGAAAACAGGAGACTCTTTATTTGATGTAAGGGTAGTCTCACATTGCAGGGAATCCTTGGATTTTTATGTTTCCATAGCTTACATTAAAATTTCCCCTAACTCATCCATCTGGACAAGTATAAACATGGAAATATACTTGACTCACTGATGTCTAGAATACTTTCAATAGTATACTAGTACAGTGAGGTGCTTGATTTAAAGTAAAACTAAATACAGTAAAACACAGTTATAGCAAACCTTCAGAGCCATCAAAATACACTAAAACACAGTTATAGCAAACCTCCAGATCTAGCAAAATACAGTAAAACACAGTTATAGTAAACCTCCAGAGCCTGTAAAATACAGTAAAACACAGTTATAGCAAACCTCCAGAGCCAGCAAAAAACAGTAAAACACAGTTATAGTAAACCTTCAGAGCCAGCAAAATACACTAAAACACAGTTATAGCAAACCTCCAGATCCAGCAAAATACAGTAAAACACAGTTATAGTAAACCTCCAGAGCCTGTAAAATACAGTAAAACACAGTTATAGCAAACCTTCAGTGCCAGCAAAAAACAGTTCCTTATAGCCAAACTTTGTTATATCCAATAAATTTTCCTTTTATAGGGGAATGAATATCACTTCGCAATAAGGATGAATTTGATATAAGCATGTTCCTTATAAGCATGTTTTACTTTATATACACAAGCCCTTGGCATGTTTGGAGTTTAAAAATGGCTGTGGTTACCCCTACATAGAATATTTTATTACTGCATGGTCTCCTCCCTACCCCCTATCTCATAGTCTTAATGTTGTTCTCATGGTTTTTTTTATTTTGTGAGATTCTTACCCCATTGTGGTCAAGCAACTTTGTTGTGTGTGAAACCAAGGTCTTAGGATTGCGATATTACTTGATCTTATTTATTATTGATTAAGATTCTGTGTTTTAAAAAAACAAAACAATGCTTTTAGGTCACCTGATCACTCGGGTAACCCCTCGCTATTGGCCTGTGTCCATCGTCATCCGTCATGCGTTAACAATTGAACATTTTAAACTCCTTGATAACTACCATTCCAACTCTTCCAATTTGGTATGAAGCATCTTTGGGACTGCACATCTATAAGAAAAACTTATGCATAGTGATGTAGAGCAGGAAGGCTTCTACCAAAATTGTAAATTTCATGGGTAGAGGAGCCAACTCCAGGGCAGGGCCAAACTTGGTATATTATGAGTGTTTATGTGTAAAACAATTGATACTAAATTGATACTACACTGTATGTGGATATTTAGAAGGAGCATCTAGCCCATCACCAAAATATCCCAGGGGTAGAGTTTCTGGTTTCAATGGAGCCAAAATTAATATCATTTGAAAGGTGTTCTTCTTTAATTTTGCTGATACTGTATAGAAACTAAATGCATATTTAGGAGAAGCAGAAAGGGATGTACCAAAGTTGTGAATTTTGAAATCTCAGGTTTCTGACTCTAGGACAGGTCCAAAATGTCATATAGTGTTAATGTAACATATTATGTAAAGTTTTTCATCAGTTTTTGAGGCATTTGTGTTTTAAGAGCATATCTTGTTTTATAGTGCTGCTGAATATTGGAATTTAGCTTAGATATGCAGAACAGGAAAATTATTGTAGATTTCATAACCCTTGGGGTTAGTGATTCTGTTAACTAATACTCAGGTGACCGATAAGGCCTATAGGCCTCTTGTTAAATAGGTTTATTGGTTATTTTGCAGATTACAAGTCTCCTATAGTCCCCATCACAATATCCAGATTTCAGAATGTAATTGAGGAGCCTGTATACTGCAATGTAAGGAAATCTATATCCATATCAACAGTCAAATTAGAATACCGTATTCATCCTATTGAATGCCCCTACCCCTATAACCGCCCCTGGGACTGTTTTCAACTCTTAAAAATATAAGACCCTTCCATTTAAATACAGTATGATCTACCTGATACTGGTGATAGCTACGATTTCTTAGAGTATTTACTATGTTATTTTGACAATTTGAAATAACAAATCAATAAAAAAGATTTTAGCGGATTATGTCATCATGAAGGAAAGTGTATCAATAAAATTCATTTAGAATTTAATATCAATTTAAACAATTCTCAAAGTCAAAATATTACTGGAAATATTTTAAAACAAAGTTCTAAATAACCACCTCCGTTTCCCAATTATCTAAATGCCAAGAGCACTCAATAGGATGAATATGTTAGATATATTTATTACATATTCCATAATAATGTTTTTTAAAAAGCCAGGGAAAAGGAAAAAGCAGGTGACAAATGACGAGGAGTCTGATGAGGAGTCTAGTTACTCCATCCTTTGTAACTACAAACAGAAGGCTTTTACTCAGGCTAAAACTCACCAGAGTCGTGAAGCTGTAAGTGTGGAAAGGCATGGGGGACAGGGCGCAGTTAATACACCACAGGGATGCCATGACAACAGAAATGACAAGCAAGTACGTATTATCTGGATAATTGATTTAATGAACTTGTAATTTGAAAACAATAACCAAGGAGAGAAAATTATTATGAAAAGTCTATCAGGCTAGTGCCTTTCAATCCAAGTAAAATTGTATTCTTTGAAATGACCTAACTTCTGATTCTAATTACTGTTACATCGAGAGTGACTTTTACCAGCCCAATGAACACAGATTGTCCATAATAAGAAATGAATATAAAATTATATGTATATTTGTAAGTTTGAGCTTTAACTCATGATAATCAATAAACAGATGCATCATACATCTAGAGCTGTGAAGGAATTTCCACAAAAATGCATCTGGTTATTATAATGTTTATGTGTTTTTCAACATTTTTACCCCTCTTATCTTCTTGTTTTGGTCTTACTGAATGTACGTCTACCAGTCCACAGCTTTAACGTGGTCTTACTGAAAGTCCTTATTTATATTTATTTTTAATTGATGATCAAGCATGAGCACTAATTTATGGTTGTAGTAAAATGTGAAATTCTTTGTTATCTATTATCATACATAAAAAGAACTTTTGAAATGTACAGCATAGAGACTTCACCCAATAATAGTGAAATGAAAGTTCAAAACTATGATAGGAAGGTCAAAGTCATATGTTAAGGTCACAGGTCAATTGAGACACTTTGAATTTAACCACAGTTAGGGACATATTGTTGCTTTTCAATTTGATGTTTTTTGACCTGAACACTTCCTATGATTTAAAAAGTCTGTGAAACTGAGACACATTTCCTTGATTCCCTCATTCATATTTGCACCTTTTACGTTTACAGATAGTGTGCAAATATTTTCCCTCCTTTCACCACCATCCCACATACTACCCTACCCAAAGAAAGAGAAATGTGTTCCAGTTTTTCTAATCCAAAATTTCTTTCAGGTAGAGAATGTAACAAGTATCATCTCTAAAGGCTACAGTCCAAAAGAAACCGAGAGTCAAAGGTAATGCACTAACATATTGTTTCAACTAGTGTAACCGATCTTGAGTATAAGAATAATCCACAAAATGGTTAAGGTCGTAGATTCGTTTACTTTTTGGAAACAATGAAAACGAACCCTATAACAACAATAAAAACATATAAGGACAAATACAATACAAAGACAAAAGACACTATCGAACATATGATATATGCAACGATACAAATATATATATATTGTTCATCATTTTATCGTCAAAGGACATAACTCTCTGAACCATCAATTATAAGTAATTGATATTAAAAAAATGAATATAATGTACTGCAGTGAATTGCATATGTACATGTACATACCAGTTTATGGAACTGAGCTACAGCTTCCGAAATCAAGGTGAACTGCTTAAAACTCTTATGATGACCTATTGAATAATTTACTAAAATACTAAATTCTGTACACATATATCACTCTGCGCATTTATATTACTTAAAACTCATTATTTACTTAAAGAACAGAAATTATGTTTTTCCACAATTCTACTTTCAGTAAATCTTTCACTCATGACTTGCACACAAGTTTTATGAATAAAGAAAAGTTTAATTACTTATTTAAATTCATTACTTGCTTTTAATCATATAGTAAAACTATCAGCTACTTACAGTTGTTGGTGTTAGCAAATCCTCTATAAATTAAATATATATTTTATGCTTTTTGAGAACTCAATAGTGGCAACACCCTTTGGAATCTCTTTCAAAACTAGATTTTCCTGAACTATTTCATAAAAAGAACTCAGGAATTCCCGCCAGGAATTCCTATTGGCTAGAACAAAATACTAAGACCAATCAGATGACAGAACAAGTATGACACCTAAGAGATACATGAACTAATCCGAGTTATGTTCTAACTGGACCCTTACGGATTAAACCATTATATTTAAAAGGGTGTTTAGGTTTCTTTAACACACAACACAAAGTTAGTAAGTAGCGCAGCGCAATATGTATTGAAGTGAATGAATGTGAATGGCAATATAAAAATATAAAACTAAACTAAGTACAACTACCACACTAGTGTAGTAGTTAGGGCTATACAGACCGTGGATATTAGCCTGGGTAGCTCAGTGATTAGAACACCTGACTAGAGATGCAGGGGTCCCGGGTTCGATTCCCGGTCCAGCCAAAGATTTTCTCCTCTCTCCTATATATACTACTCTAGAGACAAACATATATTATGGTCATATTTAAACTAGAGACAAACATGTATTGTGATCATGATTGCTGGTCAAACTAATAGGAGGCAAGTGACCAGGTACATGTTATTTGCAGTTCTAAAAAATTGTATGTACTGAGAATGCTTATTTGTAAGTGTTCTTGGACCTCTTTATATAATATTATTATAGAATATCTACATCTTCATAGATATTGTCCAAATGAGAAACCAAAGAGGATAGTGAGAGAACTGGGAGGAACCAGACAGACGGAGGACCACCAAAAGGAGTCACAGGACATGAACATTTCCCAGACCGGAGGTTCTCAGGTGCTGTTTCCCGATACCCAGAGTTCTTCTAGAAGTATGGGTATGTCAGTAATATGTTAAAGATAAACAGAATATTAAGGTTATGATTATGAATTCAATGTTAATACACACATATTAAGTTACCATTGATACTGTTAAAATTGCCAGTGGTAAAATTGTTGCAATGAAATAATTAAAATTTGTCAGTAAACCAAAATACAATGCATACATTATACATTAACATAAAGACTTGTTTGCAGTGACATTTTGAGAGAAATTAGTGCTTTGAAATATATTTATCGCAATTCACCTTTGAATTAGAACGCTTTACCCGATATAGTATTGCGTTGAATGATGACACAATTGAATGAGACGATTGAACAGTTTGAATGACATGTTTGATGTAATACAACAAGAGTTTTCATTGGCCGATTACAGCCCGCCCATTTTCTTGAGCAGATTCAGGTGATCAGATAAGACGGACGAACTAGAAGATTACTAGCTGGAGAACTGTAGGTCTCTGAAAAAATATTGTGACAGAGAGCTACAGATCCACCTTTTACAAAAACCTTCAATTTACGGGACACAAAAAGCTGTGCACGGTTGAGGCCTGATATCGGTGTATTCTTGTGTTCCTGTCTCATAAATTCAATATAAAAAAAATCTTAACATATTTTCCTACTATACTTGTTTTTGTCCTGTCTGTCATTCTGTCTCAAACTTTAACCTTGCTAATAACTTTTGAACAGTAAGTGATAGAGCTTTGATATTTCACATGAGTATTCCTTGTGACAAGACCTTTCCATGGGTACCAACATTTTTGACCCCGTGACCTTGAAGTTTGACCTACTTTTTGAAAACTTTAACCTTGCTAATAACTTTTGAACAGTAAGAGATAGAGCTTTGATATTTCACATGAGTATTCCTTGTTACAAGACCTTTCCGTTTGTATTGAACCTTTTGACCTTGACATTTGACCTACTTTTATTTTATTTTTTTACATAGGTCATAACTTCTAAATGGTCAATATTAGAGCTTTCATATTGTACATGAGCATTTCTTTTGACAAGATCTTTCTACTGGTACCAAGATATTTGCCCTTGTGACCTTGGCCATCTTCGGAATTGGCCATTATCGGGGGCATTTGTGTTTCACAAACAGATCTTGTTGATAATTTATATTACATTCATTATCTTATAAATGTGGATTTAAAAATAAATAATGGGGTATATAATGAATATGTTATTACTACAGTAACTTGTTCCGAAGAGTTGGATCATGTCTCGTTGACAGGTGCAGATCATCAGATCAAACTCGATGCTTCACATCTCTTGTGATCTGACGATCTGCACCTATCAACTCGTTGTGATCTGACTCTCGGATGATTTATATGTAATCTTATTTTTCAACAATATTTGTCATATCTATGTATATTATTTTGCCAGGAAAGCAGGTAGTTCCTTGTTCGCAAACTTCAAGTGGCACATCAACAGTTTCCAGTAAATTCAAAGAGTTGGATAGCAACATGGCAAGTAATTTGTATACCATTCCTGTTTGGCATTCTGAATTAGAACCTTGTAAATGCTTGTCTTGTTCTACAGTGTGTGAATTTTTTTAATTGCAAACTAAAAGAAAGGGTTGAAATACAACTTCAAGTAATGTGAAATCATTTGAATTCATAGGGGCCAAATTTCCTTTGATTAATTTGCCAAGATTTTATAGTTTCATTGGGATGTAATTTTGTGGATATACCAAGAGATTTTGTTCATTGAGGCATTATATAAATCATGTTGACAATTTTACCATGAAATCCGCATGAATTGAGAAACCACGAAATTTAATGATTCCACAGAACTTAAGAAGAGATTCTATAAATCTTGCAGACTAAAGAAGATATGGTGGAGGCATTTGGAAAGATAAAAAAAATTCACACAAAAATTCAAGAGAACATGAAAGGCAAAGACATGACTGAAGAACAGAGAGGTAATGAACTACTGTATGCATACACCAAACACTCCCTTGGGTATTTTTGAATGTTTGATATATATATGGTAACGATATTCATATCAGGGAAATGTCTTGCCATTATCGGGAACCCAGTCAGTTGCACTTCATTTACCTCCCGTGGGACACAACCCAGATATTTTTGCAGGATGGTGTGTCTCTGCTTCTTTATGCAAATGGTCACTTTACCATTTCTTATTGCGATATTCAACCAATGAAAAAGCCCCCAATTTCCAGAGTTTGGGACCAAAGAAAAATATGGCTTTCGAAGCGAAGATTTTGACAAGTTACAAAGCTTTCAGTGAGATGCTTTACAACTTCTTTTTCAGTTTGTTTTGAAATTAATTTTATTCAAAATATAAACTTACCCTACAACGTATCTCTTTTTTGACAACAGAGCCCTGTAACCCCGACCTTTGTTAGTGGCACAACAAAACATACACACTTTCATGGGCACCACCATTAAACTGCTGATGCTTAGAGTTTAGGAAATATTTATAGCGATTTCCAATGGTCCTCGATAGATTATGTAAGGTCATTTTAAGGAGTTGATGCAAAAATATCAATGTTGTGTCACACGGGAAGTAAAAGAAGTGCGACCGATTATGAGTTTCCGAAGATGTTTTTATGATCATTAATTTGCAGAGAATTTGAAGAAAAAGTTAGCTGTTGTGCACAGTTCTTTGAAAAACATAAGTGAGAAAATGAACTATGAAAAGGTGAGAGTAACATTTGATGCCAAGCACTCTGTAAAAACCGTAGAGGATAAAGACAGACTACGGGAACAGATGAGAGACCTAACACAAAGGCAGAGCACTCTTAAAGAGTTGTTAATGAAGCAGACAGAGCTGACAAAGTACTTAAAACAAAACCCGGGCAATTCAGCAGAAAGCCAGTTTCAGAAAATGACGGCAAGAGGAGGATCTAGTGTTTATGCCAATAAAGTGAATGACTGGTTAAGCAGACACCAGACTTCAATGTTGACGGTCTCTTCAGTGCAACATTCCAATTTACCTGCAAACAAACACTCCAAGATAGATCAGTCCTCTGGGTGTGTGGAGCCAGACTTGGCAGTGTCGGCTGGAACATCAGGCACAGAGAAAGCTCAGGTATACCGTCCTCGTCATGCAGTTTCTGGAGTTGTTGCCCTCCAACTTATTTTCTTCTATTCCCTTAATTTAATGTACCCTTTTCAGTTCAACCTTGCTAACAGCTCAAGTGAGTTTTTCTGATCAAAGTTTATCTAGCATCTATAAACTTTTATTTAGATTGTCTTCTTTTTGAAATATTCCTTTCCAGATCCACAAGGGTACACTTCATAATGCATGCAAACATTGAATGTAGTGGAAAGGACTTATACAGGCCATGCCTGTTATCTAATCTATTTGTTCTTTATACATTGTATAAAAAAGTTAAATGTAGTGGAGAATTACCTCGTTAAAAATTCTCAGATTTACATAGGATTAAATAGAAGTAAAAAAAATCTCCAAAACTGCTATTAAATTGAATCTAATCTAGTTTGATATGACCCAATATGAAGCCACAATTTTGTTGATGTATACATATTGAGCAGGAAAAAAAACCTGTAACTACTCAGGTGAGCAATGTGACCCTTTAGCCTCTTGTTTGATATACTGTAAACTATTTTTTTCACGTGCAAGAAATTTTCTCTTGAATAGTGAGAACTTCTTGTCACAAAGCAGTCCATTAATGCCTCATGTTTTTTATGCCCCCGAGATTGAAGATCGGGGGGCATATTGTTTTTGTCCTGTCTGTCATTCTGTCTGAAACTTTAACCTTGCTAATAACTTTTGAACAGTAAGTGATAGAGCTTTTATTTTATATTCCGTGGGTACCAACATTTTTGACCCCATGACCTTGACCTTGGAGTTTGACCTACTTTTTGAAAACTTTAACCTTGCTAATAACTTTTGAACAGTTAGTGATAGAGCTTTGATATTTCACATGAGTATTCCTTGTGACAAGACCTTTCCGTGGGTACCAACATTTTTGACCCTGTGACCTTGACCTTGGAGTTTGACCTACTTTTTGAAAACTTTAACCTTGCTAATAACTTGAACAGTAAGAGATAGAGCTTTGATATTTCACATGAGTATTCCTTGTTACAAGATCTTTCCATTGGTATTGAACCTTTTGACCTTGACATTTGACCTACTTTAATTTTTTTTCCCATTGGTTATAACTTCTAAATGGTAAATATTAGAGCTTTCATATTGTACATGAGCATTTTTTTGGACTAGATCTTTCTACTGGTACCAAGATATTTGCCCTTGTGACCTTGGCCATCTTCGGAATTGGCCATTATTGGGGGCATTTGTGTTTCACAAACACATCTTGTCTTTAAAGCAATACAAGCTTGAACTGACGGTATTTTTTCAACTATCCAATTATTCACCAAATAACACCTACTGGTATAATTGATATAATCCCAAAGATCTTAAGAAAAATTCAGCAAAATAAACAAGGGAATATTGTTTGAGAGCATTTCGTATAAACCGCCATTGCGTCATATACACGGACATTGGAACGATGATTGCCGAACATAATCGGGTTGCTGAGACCGAGGCCATATACAAAGACGGAAACCGACGGGAGTAATGACACGTGTCGTTTGTTTTAAAATATTACGTTGTTTCATGAATGACTAGAAATACTATGTAATTGTAAAAAGGTAATAATTACGCAAATGTGCCACTCAAAATGAAATTTTGATTGTGAATTTTCTATAAAATTGACATGTTAAACTGTTTACAAATCTAACACGTACTCAGTGCCTCTCTTTCGCTTTTTATGGTGACCTCCAAGGTCAATGCACATCAGAGGTTACGAGCAGGAATTACTGACAGGATGAGAATGATTCATGAATTAACATTTTCTGCTAATTTGACGGGTTTATTGCTTCAGATTCACTCCGATTCTATTAAGTTATATATATTCAGATTGACTCTGATTCTATTAAGTTATATATATTCAGATTCACTCTGATTCTATTAAGTTATATATATTCAGATTCACTCTGATTCTATTAAGTTATATATATTCAGATTCACTCTGATTCTATTAAGTTATATATATTCAGATTCACTCTGATTCTATTAAGTTATATATATTCAGATTCACTCTGATTCTACTAAGTTATATATATTCAGATTCACTCCGATTCTATTAAGTTATATATATTCAGATTCACTCTGATTCTATTAAGTTATATATATTCAGATTCACTCCGATTCTATTAAGTTATATATATTCAGATTCACTCCGATTCTATTAAGTTATATATATTCAATCACAAGTATGTTGACTATTTGTTCTTTTATTATACCCCCCGCAACAAGTTGGGGGGGGGGGGGGGGGGGGTATACTGGAATCGGGTTGTCCGTCTGTCTGTCCGTCCGTCTGTAGATGCAATGGTTTCCGGGCTCTAAAGCATTATCCTTTCCACCTACCGTCACCATATATGGACTACCCATGGGATGAAGATGTTTCCTATCGATTTTGGGGTCAAAGGTCAAGCGCACTGGACATCGAAGTAGCAATATATGGTTTCCGGGCTCTAAAGCGTTATCCTTTTCACCTACAGTCACCATATCATACATATGGACTACCCATGGGATGAAGATGTTTCCTATCGATTTTTGGGTCAAAAGGTCAAAGGTCAAGCACACTGGACATCGAAGTAGCAATATGGTTTCCGGGCTCTAAAGCGTTATCCTTTCCACCTACAGTCACCATATCATACATATGGACTACCCATGGGATGAAGATGTTCCCTATCGATTTTGGACATCGAAGTAGCAATATGGTTCGGTTTGTCATGCCTTTTGTTTTTTACACTCAGAAAAGAGGTAGTTTATACCTATTACCAACACCCTTTGGGAGATTGGGGTAAGCGGGGGGGTATTCTTAGTGAGCATTGCTCACAGTACCTCTTGTTTTTTAATTTATTTACCGTTAGTTACAGCTTGTATTGCTTTAAGATAATCTCAGTCATTAAAATTATTCGCTGTGAACTAGTTCATCACTGGTAGATCACGAAATAAAAGTCGCAAATAAAAGTTGGTTACAGGACACAAAACACTATTTCTAACTGTGCATGTTATTTTAAACTCCATTAAAAAAGATAGACTTTCTTATAAAATTCCACAACCTATTTACATCAACAAATCTTGCACTGCTTAAAAGTTTATACAACTTTCTGTTTTGTTGTAAAGAAAAATGTGGACCTTACGTAGCTTTAATAATTTCATTAGGATAAAACTTTGTCTCATGGTAATGTTCATTTATTGAATCAATATTTCTCAAAAAAAAAATATTTATTCCTGTACATGTTGTATATGCAGTACTTTGTATTTTCCAACCTCCTCTCTTTAATGTATGACTGTACATTTATAAGAATAAAGAATTGATTGATTGATTAATAGGTGAAAGTCAGTTCAGTTGTACATTAATTCTTCAGGTTGTGCAACCCAAGACTGTCCTTACTGGGACAATGAACATTGAAAGCCAGGCACAACAAGCTGTTCCTCTAACTGCCACAACTTCGCATTCAGGCAGAAAGCAACCAACCAGAACACACATATCCAAATATCCTAACAACAATCTTGTATCCAACAATAAAAGTAGGGCAGCTTCCAGCATTCCTCAGCTACAAATCCCAGTTCATAATCCTCCCCCTCCACTTTCTTCCAGTAGTACAATGCACATGGATCAGATGAAGACAAAGAAATCTCATAGCTTTAAGAGACCATCAGAAATTATAAAATCACCTCCATTGTTCAACCCAGACTCCTTCCTAAGAAAAACACGAAAGTCACCTCCAGTTAAAACAACAACTATATCATCCTTCAAGTCGCCTCCAGTATCTCTTTCGAGGCCCACAGAGGACAGAAATATTTCCCCCAGCACCGTCTGTTCCAGTGATGTATTCCCAGTGTCTTGCAGGGAGCTGAGTAGAAGAATACAGGAACGAATTGAAAGTCAGAAAGAGGCTGAATCCCAACAAGCTTCCCAAAGTCAAATGTTATCAACTGGATCACAAATAATGAGAAACGAACCTTGGCTTTCTCAGAAAAATGGATCTGGTGACCAGAGTAGGAAAGGAGCTCCACAGAGAATCATTTTCCACGGATCTCAAGTGCAGCCTCAGCCTGCCACTAAATCCAATGCAAACACATGCTTAAATATGGTATACAGACTGATTCAACTTTTATCAATATACCATGAATGTAATATTACACTCGCTCTTTTTCATTATCTTAGATAAAAAAATATTCACAAACAGTACTGATCACTTTACAGAATGAAAAATTTGCCATATCCCATAATTCTCTTTCAGGAAGAAGAAGACGAAGAAACCATGAAGGAGAAATATGGTGGCTTAAAGTTTCCTTCCCTGCGAACTCTGATAGATTTAGATGTGCTATTTCCAGCAGAGAAAATCTTGACTATTCAGCATGGTGGAAAAATTTTCACATCCTCCTTGACTGATCTTGGATTCATCGAGAGCAAAGGTGGAGAGATCTTTACCACTCCAGTGAAATGGCTTAGTGCTGTGAAGGGAGGGGAAGTAGTCAAGAAAGGACAGGCCTACAAGGAGGCAAGTTAAAACAAACTCTTCTTCACCACGTACATGTAACACTGGGCATTTTTGTACCATAAAACTGATTATTATACCCCACCCCACCCCCCCAAACAAAGTTTTGGAGGGTATATAGGAATCACTCTGTCTGTCCGGCCGTCTGTCTGTGCAGATTCGTGTCCGGGCCATAACTTCTTTGTTCTTTGACATAGGCATACCATATTTGGCACACAGGTGGATCACCATGAGACGATGTGTCAAGTACCTTCATGACCTCTATATGACCTTGACCCTAAGGTAAAAATTAACGGTTTTTTACAATGGATTCGTGTACGGGCCATAACTTCTTTGTTCTTTGACATAGGCATACCATATTTGACACATGAGTGTATCACCATGAGACAATGTGTCGGGTACCTTCATGACCTCTATATGACCTTGAACTTTGACCTCAAGGTCAAAATTGATTATAGGGTTTTGACAGTCATACCATAAGACATGGGTGTATCACCATGAGACTATGTGTCATGTACATTCATGACCTCTTTATGACCTTGACCTTTGATCTCAAGGTCAAAATTATAGGTTTTGGATTTGTGTTCGGACTATATCTTCCATTTTCTTCTACAAAGGCATACCATATTTTTCCACTCAGGAAAGAGGTATTTTATACCTATTAACAACACCCTTTGGGAGATTGGGGTAAGCGAGGGGTATTCTTAGTGAACATTACTCACAGTACCTCTTGTTATTAAATGATCTTGTGCGTGTCAATTTGCATTATTTTATTTTACTCAGATCATGTATGATGGCCATTCACTGAAAAGTTACATAGATGGTGAGCAAAAGACTTCCATTGAAAAAATCAGAGGTATTATGTTACAATCAGTATTTAATTATTTATTTCTGTGCTTGTTAAAGCTGATTATGCTGTTGTAAACTTGGCTAAAATTACTAATTGTATACCTAAGTTTTGCAGCCCTTCACCGGCAATGGTCTCTCCATCACCGTCGGAAACCCACAGTCGGTCACACTACTTTTACCTCCCGTGGGACACAACGTCGATATTTTCGCATAACTCATTTAAATGTATGACCTTATGTGACCTATCGAGGACCAATGGGAATCACCTTAAGTATTCCCAAAACTCTAAAGCATCAGCAGTAATGGCAAGTGTGTGTATTGTTGTGCCACTATCAAAGATTGGGGTTACAGGGCTCTGTCGTCAAAAACTTCATTTGAAGGGTACAGCTATGATCTAAAGTACCTCAACTTTCACCCAACAGGCGCATCATTTGCTTGCAGCCTTTGTACACATAAATCTAAATCGGGTATGCAGTCTATGCGAAAGACATCGGACCGTCGGACCTGACCGATGTGCAGTACCTCAGGTCCGACGCATCATTTTTTACACAGGACCGGAATGTCCGATGTCTCAGTGTCCGGTTTTGAGCTTTACTATTTTGATGCGGAGTCATTTAAATGTTTGTTATAAGTAAAAAATAGCACACAAATCCAAATACGTAAATGAATGTGATTAAAACCGCATGGACTGTCTAAAGTATTATACGGGAGGGATCCCTGGTATAGTATTACTAGAATAATAAATAAGATTCCCTTGGTTTTGCATTTTCACGTGTTTCACTTTTTTACATTAGGTTTTTCGGTCTGACAAAATTTGGTTCGGTCCGGTGTGTTCATTGATTACACAGGACCGAATGTCCTGTGTGGTCTAAAAAACTTTCGTATAGACTGGGTATGCAAATTCAATGAGTCGGAAAAGTTGACCAGATGAAGGAGGAAAGAGATAAGTTGTATGGTATGTTTATATTTTGAATAAAATTAATTTCAAAACAAACTGACAAAGAAGATGTAAAGAATCTTGCTGAAAGCTTTGTAACTTTGCTTCAAATGTCATGTTTTTCTCTGCTCCTGAACACTGGAAATAGGTGGCTTTTTCATTGGTTGAATATCGCAATAAGGAATGGTAAAGCGACCAATCGCATTAAGAAGCTGAGACACACCTCGAAACTATCGGTGTTGTGTCCCACGGGAGGTAAAAGAAGTGCAAATGACCATGGGTTTCTGATGATGCATCTCCATATGAGTGAAAAATTCTTGTGAGGGACATTAAACAATATATAATCAATCAATCCTGTACCCAACCATCCGAAATAAATCTTCCCCAACTGAAGAGTGATTTTTTTTTATTGATTCTCCTAGTACTCTTCATCTTTCCCATGTGTGCAAATGGATGAACAAACACACAGAAATACTGCATCTGGTTGAATATATGTATCAAGTTTGATTATCCTAGCTTTATTAGTATGATGTACTGTTTCTGTAAACTGTAAAGGTGTACTAAAATAGATGAAATAAAGGGTGCTAACAGACAGACAAATAGAAAACACATTTGTAATGGTGGAATATGTTTAACAAGTTTGATTGTCTTTACTAATTCTGTTTCTATCTTGTTTTGTGGCTATGAAATTGACCTTGAAAAACAATTTTGATTCATGATAATTTGTTATATTCAAGAAGTTCTTGATATGTTAAAACTGCAGAGAATGAAAATCACTTTGCTGTAAGGGTGAATTCACAGTAAGTGTGTATGATGTAATCGAGTGTTGCTGTACTTTCTGTAGGTGATCTTTATTTGACATATTAGATGCTCATTCTCAACTCAACAATATTTTGTAATCATCTCATCATCAATATTTTTTTTAGCAAGAGTACGAAGTGATATCTCCGAGTGCAAAGGACCAACAAATATTCCTCCAAACACTGAACAATCTAAGTCATCCAAGTAAGTCAAAACATTACTGATGCATTGAAATTCGTTGTTAAATGAATGTAAAATAATGAAATGTATATTGCTCTTTCAGAAGGCTGGTGGAAGATGGTGACAAAGAGCTGACTGAACTGCTCTATCAATGCAAGCTCCATCTGCTGGATAACACAGATCTCATTCCAATGGATGACCTTCCAGAGAATTTCTGGAGCAGTGATTTCAGCAATGTTCATTTGTCTTATGCTTTCTGGAATCAAGTTGATGACTGGGATTCTTCAGTTGAATCTTTGACACGACAGTGAACAAGAACAAACATATTTATATTTACCAAAACATTTACTGATTTATAATAGTATATCACAGAATAAAATGAAAGACATTGGTACTCTCTAATGAAACAACAATCCTACTCCTATACACAGTGTTTATGTACATCATCTAATTTCTAAAACATTGTATTATCCAATTAAAAGGAGATCTACACATATCCTGAGTAACATGTTCATATTTTGTCGTAGGGATTTACTAAGGCCATGTTATAGTTGGAAGCGCTTGGCTCATCGTAAGAAGAGAGACATATATCAGGAACTCCCTGGGTCAGCTGATCCTTGGAGAAGTCGTATACCTGTATTCCACCTCTGTACCTGTAAAATAAACATATACTAGGATACTAACTGCATGTTCTGTCTGTCAAAGTGGCATAAATTCATACATTTGATTGGTCTTTCCATCTAATATGTTTCAAAGATATTTCTTGCTGCATTATGCTCACAGGTCAAATGGAACCAGCAAAGGTCTGCTTTCAATACTAAGTTTATTTTCCAGTACACTCGCATTCTAAGAGAATATGGTAGCAAAGTGAATCAGTG